>NW_022148366.1:0-25000 GCF_901933205.1 Camarhynchus parvulus
TTACAGTCCTAACAAGCAACGAAAACAAAAGGATTCCACATTCCACACAATCTACCCCAAGGAATTGGGGTATGATCGGACATAAAACGAGTTTCTTAAAACACTGCCTAAAGTCATACTCAGGAGTATATACACTCATGTAAACCTAGAGGTCACAACCCTTGACTTTTGATGTAGCGTCTAAAACCTTGGGTGACTGCTCGATGTTGTTCAAACGCTTCTCAAACTCAGACAGGCTTGGTGCTGTGCCCATTTCCCTGGGTGTTCCAGTTCGTGTTGAT
Organism: Camarhynchus parvulus; assembly: GCF_901933205.1. NCBI lineage: Eukaryota > Metazoa > Chordata > Aves > Passeriformes > Thraupidae > Camarhynchus > Camarhynchus parvulus. The sequence continues at coordinate 282 of NW_022148366.1, forward strand.
TTATCAGTTATCGTATAATGGTTGGTTTTCATGTACCCTGTGTTTTCCCCAAGTTGGTTTACCCCTAGGTTTTGCCCTCCCTCAAAGCTGTCCCTCATGCCATTCCCCACTCTTTGTTCCCTGCCTGTCAAGATAATCCAGCTCTTTATTCCGGAACCTTCCCTGTCACTTTTGCCTTGGCCCAATCCCTGACTGCATCACCCCTTTGGAATTCCCTGATTGCTGGAAGCCCCACTGGCCCATGTGACCTACCCTCTCCTCCCATGGGTCCTAATTAGTCCCAAGCAACTGATGTAATCCCCTCGCTCCTCCCCTGCACATTCCTTATTGGTCAATCATTTGTATCCACCCCCTGAGTTGTACCCCGATAAAATCCCGTGCACAGAAGTGCTGGCGGCTCTTTGCTGCTGAATCCTTCCCTTGGAATAAATCTTTGCCTGTGGAACCTCACAATCGAGGAGCCTCCGCCTTCTCTTTGGCCTGCTCCGTGCCGCACTTAGTAGATCCTGAACCACTGAGCAGTGGCTCATCAGGTTCAGCCGCAGGCAGAACCCACGCCTTGGCCGTTCCCCAGTCCTGGTGCAGCACCACAGTTTTCCCAAGAGCCAGCCCGGGCTCCGCTGGGTTGCGTCAATGGGGAACCTGTCCCAGTGCCTGATCGTGCTCTGGGGAAAAACCTTTTCCTGATATGGAAATGAAACTTGCCCTGTCCCAGCTCCCTGCCCTTTGCTCGAGTCCTGTCACTGGTCCCAACAGTGACAAGAGCTGCAGCAGCCCCTTTGATTCCCCTCAGGAGGATGTTGAAGACCACAATGACGCCCTTTACTCTCCTCCAGGCTGAACAAAGTGGCCTCAGCTGCATCTAGGGCTTCCCCTCCAGACCACACTCCATCCTTGCAGTCCTCCTTTGCATTCTGACTAATGGCTTCATATCTTTTTTTATTGTGCTGCCCAAAACTGTGCCTGTCTGCTTCCAGTGCTTCTCATGGCTGCTGCTTCAGGGTGTGGGCACCATCCTCAGAGACACAGAACAGCTTCTCCTCCTAGAGTTATCCTTATCCTCTGCACTTCCATGGGTCTGCCTTGATGTTCACTGAGGAACTTCCCACTTTGTGGCTGCTCATTGCTGTGCTCAGCAGGGACACAGTTTTCTTTGGACATGAGCTGCCAGAGCAAGACATGCAGCAACTGAAGCTGAGAACAGCAGAGGCTGGGCAGATTCTGTTTTTTCCAGAATGCGGGAAAGAGTGTGAGAAAGGACGGAAGAGGGGCCGGGCAGACACCCCGCAGTGGCCGTGCTCCATCCCCCTGGAGCATCCCGGGGCTCTCCCTGCCTGGGGAGCGCAGGGCTGGGCTGTGTTCTCCGGCCTCTCCCGCAGCCCCTCAGCTCTGGCTGCGCTCGCTCTTTGCCAGATGCAGCCCTGGAGCGCACACAAGAGCAGGAACGCACCCGTGGCCTCTTCCGCAGCACAGCGCAGGTACCTGCAGCCACCCCCACCTGGGCTGGGCCTGCTGTCCCTGCTCAGCCCAGCACCGTGTGTGCAGCACTCCATGCAACATCCCCGCGTTCCTGCCCTTCTACAGTTTGTCTGCCAATTCATCAAGAGAATGCAGGAGGAAGAGACCATCGCCATGGGCACTGGGCTCAGACCATACTCGCCCATCTTCCAAACCAAGACCAGCGCTGCCCTCCTTTGCATGCTTGTAGAGGAAGATTTTTACAATCCAGCGCAAGTAAGCAGCCTGTGGGCAGGGTTTGATCCTCCCAGGAATTGCTTGGCCTCCCAAGCCACGCATGCTGGTTGCCATGAACCTTTGAGGCCACATGGCAGTGCAGTGGGAAGGGAAGCACTTCTCTGGGGAAGCTGGGAACATTGCTCCCTCTGGCAGCTTTCCAAGTCTCCCTGTGCCTTCTCCAGGTGCCCGCCATGGTGAGGTTCATCCACCAGTGGCTCATGGCCAATGATTGTGCTGAGCACAGGCTGGACGAGGCCCTGCTGGATCTCACGGAAGCACAGCCAGATGACGCAGTGCTGACGCTCCTGCGTGTGGCCCCGTCCTGTGACAGGTATGGGGCCCAGCTGCCCAGAGGGCTCAGGCCTCCCCAGCCCATCAGCCTGTACCGCCTGGCCCAGGTGTCTGAGCAACAGAGAGTTCCAGGGCCCTCTGGCTGCTGCCTTTGCCAGCCCTGGCACGTCAGCCCCCGAGCCTGCTGCCGTGCTCCCTTGTCCCCCCTCAGGGCTCTGTCCCCACCGGGCTGGGCTGCCTGCCTGCTGCTGGCCAGGGCCAGTGGGCAGAGGCAGAACTGGCAGCCAGCTCAGCTCCCCCCCGGTGCTGTGTCTGAGACCCCCCTGAGACAGAGCTCTGACCCCGCAGAGCTGCCATGGCCATGTGGAAGACCATCATGGGCTCAGCCAGGACTGCGGAGCTGGCACAGCAGATCCTCCTGGATGTGCTGGGGAGCTGGCCAGAGCACAGCACGTGCACCTCCGATGGGGACCACACGGCTGTCTTTGCCCTGGCTGTGAGTTTCTGCAAGTGGCCTTTGCTGGCCCCAAGGCCGCCTCTCCAGCAGCTCTCCTTCCTCCTTCCCCCACTGCATCTGCCTGCCTCAGGCGCTGGCCTGAAACCCGGCCCAGGGGCAGCTTCAGGCCCAGCAGGCCCCGTGCTCCCCCTGCCTCTCTCCGGGCCTCTCCCTGCCACGCTGGGGCCCTGCCACACGCACACCTCGGCACTGAGCGCTGTCTCGGGGGCTTTGTCCTTTGCAGGCAACTCTGGTGATGTGGAAGATCCTCCAGGTGCCCTGTCTGCCACGGATATTGAAGGTGTATTTCCCCCGCGTCTTTGTGCATCTGCTCTTCCAAGTGTTCTTCAGCACTCTGGATATGCCAGAGGAGGTCGATACCTTCTGGAAGGGATGCCAGGAAGAGCACGGCCTTGCCACCAGCCCCAACAGGTGCTCCATCCCACTCCTCCTGTCCCTGCCACGTGGCCTGCCAAGGAGCCAGTGCTGCCAGCGTGACCTGGGCTTTGCTGTGCACACAGGTTTGCAGTGCGGACCCTGAAGTCCCTGCTCTGCCTTCTCCGCTGTGAGGATGTGGTGGTGGCAATGGAACGCAGGTGTGGCTGGGACACGCTGCTCTCTATTGACACTCACCACTTTGCCGTGGCTCTGCTGGCCAGGTGAGACCCCCTTCTCCCCACTGCCTCTGACATTTGTGCTCTGTGCCCAGGTGTCCCACACAGTCCCCGTGGTCATGGGCCAGAGGGCCTTGTCACTGAGGGACGGCCAAGCACACTGGAAAAGGCTGGGAGAGGAGGGTGCCCATGAGCAACCAACTCCCAAACGGCCCAGGTCCCCTTGCTGGAAAGGTGGTGGGGAAAGATGAGAACTCTGTGAGTCACTCCTGGCAGAGGTTTGCCGCATTGGCTCAGGGTCTTGTTTCCTTTTTCCTCTTGTCAGAATCATTTGCCATTCAGCCATACACTTTTGTTCCGGGATTGCATTCTACCTGCTCTCCATGCTCGGCGAAGAGATGCCGTACTGGGATTTCCCTGCCCTGGCATTCCTTGTGGAGGTGAGCCTCAAGGCCAGCGCTGCCTGGCTGAGCTGCCTCCCAGCTCTCTGCCCTCTCGTAGCCACAGCTGCCAGGACGGTGCCCGTGCCCTGTGCTGCTGCCTGGGCCCGGCCCTGTGCGGTTCCGGGCTCCTGCCGGCCGGCTCCCTGTCACTGCCCTGTGCCTTTCAGGTCCTCGAGTGCCTGGACTTGAGGGAATGCAGTGACAGCCTTCTGGAGATCCTGGCACAGAACCTGCAGAGCGAGCACAGGGCCAGGCGTTACTTGGCACTCAGAGGCCTCGTAGTGCTGGGCAAGAATCCCTTGATGGTGAGAAGGGGGCAGTGGCTGAAGCCCTGCAGGCAGCGTGGGGCTGGGCAACGCAGTCGCTTGGCCTTGCCTGGCCTTCGGGCGCTGGGGCAGCTGCTCCCAGCTCTCCTGCCTCCCGCTTCAGCTGCCCCAGTGCTTCGGGACAGGCCTTTGGCCTCTGGGCCCTGCGGCAGCAGGGTGGCCTTTCACAAACTTGTGTTCCGCACAGGCCGAAAGAATGTGGAGCCTGAGTGAAAGTCTTGTGGAGCTCCTGCAGGAAACTGACAGCGACATGATCAGGATGACCATTCTTCTACTGAGATATTTGCTCCTGGATAATGGTGCCCCAATAGCCACCCCCATTGCCCTGCAGCTGGCTGAGGCGCTCCTGCCGCTCTTTGACCACGTAAGGCTCTGTGCCCACAGGCACGGCCACCGGCTGCTGCCCGGACACTTGGTGCCCTGTGGAGATGCAGGCCTGTGCCCTGGGGGGCCTGAAGCAGCTGATGCTGAGGTCTTTTGCCCTTCCTCTCATACAGGATGATATCCAGGTGCAGCTGAGCTCCATGTGTGTCTTTCAAGAGATGCTGGACTTATTAACCGAAGATGGAAGAAAGGCCCTGAAGGCACACGTGCGCCAGAGCCTGGTCCCACTCTACTTCCACTGCCATGATGAGAATCAGATTGTTGCTGAGGTGAGCACTTGTGGCCGGCTGCTGTCCTCCTGGCAGGGGGCTGGGCTGCCTCCTGCCCTGGCACCTTGCGGGCTGCAGCCTCCTCCAGGCTGTGGCACTGGGACGCAGGTCCTTTGCCCTGGCTTGTGAGGACATCTCCACGTGTCTGCTGTTCTCCAGGCTTCTTTGGAAATGCTGCTTTCTGTAGCCCAATTCCTGAAGAGGAGGGACCTTGGCAAACTGGTGAAGAAGAAGAAGCTGTGCATGTTCACAGACAGCCTGGTAAGGACAGCCGAGACCCCCAGCCTCAGCCTGGAGAAGGCCCCTGAGGGCGGTGCTCAGTGTGCGGGCCGGGCAGCTGTGCCCCTGCCCGCTGCTGCAGCCAGAGGCCGCGCGGGCTCTTCTCCAGGCTCCCGTGGGCCCGAGCCGGGTGCCCATGGAGCCCCGGCCCGGCGGGGCTGCGGGCCGGCCCCGCGGCTCCCCGGGCAGCAGCCGGCCCTCTGCCCCCGTCAGAGCCCGGCGCCAGCGGCTGCTGGCGCGCCGCCAGGGCTGTGCGGCCAGGGGAGGCCGGGGCTGGGCGCAGGCAGCGCCCGGCCCAGGGGCTGAGCCCGCGCCAACCCTTCCCTCCTGCCGCTCTCTGCAGCTGGCAGAGGACAGGAGCGAAGCGGCCGAGCACCTGCGCGCCGGGCCCTGCAGTACCTGCAGAGCCCACAGGAGAGCCCCTGAGAGGCGGCCGTCAGGTTCATGGGTGAGCCAGGGGCCCGGGCTGCCCTTTCCCTCCCCGGCCGGCGCGCAGCTCGCCCGGCCCCCCCGGCTGCTGCCCCGGCAGCGCCAGCCGGGCCCGGCGCCGTGGAGCCCCGCCTGGCCTGGGCGTTGCTGCTGCCGCCCTCTGGCAGCCGTGCCCTGGGGCGGCAGCGTGCGGCAAGGGCCGGGCTGAGCCCTGCCGGGCCAGCAGCCCGTGTGGCCCGCGCGCCGGCAGCGCCGCTGGCAGGGAGCTGTGCCGCTGGGGCCCTGACAGGCTCTGTGTTCACAGGCACGGCCGGGCGGCACCTGAGGGGGCAGCAGCAAGAGCTGCAGCTGATCTGCACTGGTGAGTGAGGGCAGCGGGCTGACAGCGGGGGCTGCCGGGGGGAGCTGCAAGCCCTGCCCCGGCTGCGGAGGGCTCTGCTCCCGTGGGCAGAGCACACGGAGCTTTCAGGGCCACGTGGGCCATTGGTGGCCAGCAGCTTCGGGCTGATCCCCTTGCTCCCTGCTCCCTCCTGGCCATGGCAAGAGCCGGCTGGGATGGCCCTTGCAGGGGGCTCTCCTGGGCTCCCCGCAGCTCCGGCTCTGACCGTGCCTCTGTTCCTCTCTCTTGCAGCCCTGGAACGCCTGACGGAGGACATGAGCAGTGCCGTGTCACAGCTGGCACTTGAAACACTGCATGTCCTCCGGGCAATACAGCGTGGGCGATATTCCACCATGCGGAGGCTGCAAGATCAGCTGCGCAGGGCATGGAGGACTCGGCCTCGCCTGTCGGGGCTCGGCTGTCTGCTCTGCCGGAGGACTGAGGAGGAGAGCTGATCTGGGAGGCTGTCTTTGCTGGGGCAACCTGAGCCAGGGGTAAGTTTCCTTTTCTTGAAGATTTTTCTTTTCTTCTTTCCCATTTTTTATCTAGATTGTAAATAAATAAATTATAGAGTATATATAATTATATATATTATTATATATTATAGATTACTGTAAATAAATCAGTCATAGAATGTGTTATGATACACAGACTGCCAGGAGCTTTTCTTTGCTGCCCAGGCTCTGCAGGGCAAGAGGCAGGAAAGAGTGAAAAGGGTGCTTGTGCTCAGCAGCACAGCAGGCTGAGGCGTCCTGAGGCCCTGAAGGGGGAAAAGGGTGCTCGTGCTCAGCCAGCTGCCCAGGCGTGCAGTGGGCAAGGGGAAATGGCCAGAAGGCCCTTGGCCTTTGGTGGTTGTGCTGAAGCCTTTGTGCTGCCGCCAGAGCGGCTGGGCAGGGGCCGGAGCTGCGGGGATCCCTGCCAGAGCGGTGCCTGGAGATGGGCACAAGGCCTGTGCCAGGCAGGAAGCGCCATCCGTGTCCTCCTGCCCGTGTGCTGCTGGCTGCCTTGCTGAGGGCTCCCAGGTGCCTCTGGCTGGGGCTGCTCTGGTGGCGTTTCCTCGGTGGCCAGTTGGGGGGACCCCCTGGTCCTGTCCTTTCAGGGCTGTGAGGCCAGCAGTTGTGGGGCTGGGTGTGTGCCCTCCCTGTGCTCCAGACTGGAGCCCCCCGCCCCTCAGCCTTAGGCATTGCCTAAGACACTGCCTGCTTGCAGAGTCTTGTTCCTGTTGCTGTGGGGGAAGTGGAGCTCTGCGGCTTTAGGCCCCATTGAGCCAGAAGAGCAGCAGCTTTGAGCCCACAGGGGCCACAGAAAGGCCCTCTTGGACAACAAGCATTCCTGTCCTTCCCAGGACAGGGACACATGAGAGTGCAGCGGGCACCTTCAGGGTGCCACGCTGGCTTTGCACTCGGCGTTGTCTGGAGGGCCTTTCTTCCCTCTTGAGTAATATCTGTCGTGTGGCTGCATGTATAGATATACATATATATATATATATATATATATATATATATATATATATATATATATATACACACACACAGTCCAGTACAGCCCTACAAAAAGAAGACACAGTGTAATTTGTACACACTGTGAACAAATTTGACATACCACAACCATATTGAAAAATTATCCTCAAATAATCTCAGTGCTGAGACTAAAAAACTTCTAAGGGTGGGTAAGTATGACTATACAGTATACGTACATATAGGTGTATATATATATAGCTCAATATTAGTGTGTATAATGCATAGATATCAATATAGACATAGCTATAGATACACAGATATACATAGGCTATTACAGGCCTACACATGTGTCTATACATTTAGGTCATTATCAGTATATACATAATGGATGCAAATGTAACATATATATATATTATCAGAATATATTTTATCAGTGTATATGTGTATGTATACATATATATGTACACATATATATTTTTATATATGTATGTAAAACATACCTATCTTTTATGTATATTCACATGTATTTATATCTATATTATAGCCCTAAAAAACAAGACATGTTTGTACATATTGTACACAAACTTGGCATATCACTAACATATTCACAAATGAGCCTTAAATCATCTATCTGCTGTGAGAAACTAACTTCTAGTGGGACTATATGTGTGGATCTATATAAAGGTATACATATATATTTGAATATAAATATGTATGTACATGTACATATGTGTGTATATATCAAGAGAAGTGTGCATTTATAAATATATATAGAGGTGTATATATATACATATTGGAATATGATCCCAGTATTACCAAATGGAACGTGCCTGGGCTCATCTGACCCTTGCTGCTGAACCGAAGGTCGCAGCTGTGGTGTTTCACCTCAGAGACACCTTTGGCTGGCTGGATGTGGCAGCTGGCACTTGGGACAAGTCCAGACAAGCAGGAACTCAGTTTTACCTCTGGTGGAAAGGCTTTAGGCGATGGTGAAGGAAAAAGGAGACGGGTCCTGCTGGAGGTTTGATCCAGAGCTTTATTCCAGGCACACAGACACCTGAATGTTGTAACAGCTCCAACAGAACACTGAACCGCGTGGTCCTCTGTCTTTTAAGCTCGGGGGGAGGGAAGGGGTAGGTATGCCACCAACCAGGTGGGAGGGGGGGGAAGTCTCAGGAGACAAGTGGCACCTGGATAGCCCAACGTCCCCCAGGGCTGAGGGGCATCTTTTGAACTTCGCCAATCAGACGATGCCCTTGCTGGCCTACCAAGATTGATGGACAGCTCTCAGCAGGAGGCAAGGGGAGGGGAAGGGAGAAAGTATTGGCACACCTGGGAAAGGAACTGGGATAGCTGAAACAGGATATTACATCACACTGCAACATATACCTATATATATCCACATATATATATATATATGTTTTTATCAATTGAAACCTTACAGAAGAAGAAGATACAGAAAAGAGGGGAAAGCCACTTATATCATGAACGGTGGGTCATGGACTGTGGGCCTGCGCGGGGTACGTGTAGGGCTCTCTGTCTCTGGCTGCACTTCCTTTTCCATGCTTTCATCCTGCTCCTGCTGCTCCTCCGGGTATTCGAATCCTCCCAGAATCATAAGCACGGCCTTAACCACCTCCACCCATCTGATGTCAATACAGTCCAGGAATACCGGCGCATCAGCTCTTTGACTGTGCACGCTGTGTCCGGGCCCCTCTGTCCCTTCTGCTGGGGCTGTTACCTTCATCCCCGCACCAATGCCTTGTTCCAGGTCCCCCCGTTCTTCCATGTGCTCCTCAGATCCCTGGATCACAATTACAACTTTGCTTAGGAGCTCATCTGTCATGTACGGGGCTGTGTCCAGCAGAGTCCAGCCATCAGCTGTGGGGCTGTGCGGGGCATGTGCCAGGCTCACTGGCCCTGCTGCTCTGGCTCTTACTGCCAGTGTTGCATCCATGCTGTGTTCCAGGCACTCCTGCTCTTCTCTCTGCTTGAGTCCCTGGATCACAGTGGTAGCCTCACTCAGGAGCTCACTGCTGATACTCTGGCCTGTGTCCGGCAGATCCCGTGCACAGGCTGTGGGCTGCTGCTGTTCCTGCCCTCCTCTCCTGCGCATTGCAGTGAAGGCCTGGGGCAGAGCCCTTGGGGCACTCTTGAAGATGGATGTCCGTCTCTCTTGAGCCAGGGCATCGATGACAGTGGGTGAAGGAGATCTGAAGGCAGGTCCTGCAGGCGGTCCTGCTTCTGTTGCTTCCTTCATGCTCACTTTGCCTTGGGCAGCAGTTAAGGCCTTCTGCAGAATGCTCAGTGCCTTCTTGCACCACATCTAGCTCGTTTCAGCCAGGGTGTCCAGGGAAGTAGACAAAGGGATGGTGTAGGTGATGGCATGCCCAGGGTCTGGGACAGCTGCTGCCTGCTCCCCACCAGAGAAGGCTTTTCCTGAGCTGCTGGGCTGACAATGGCTGTGCTACCTTCTCCTTCATGCTCTTCAGCTGGGGGGCATTCCTTGTCCTGAGGTCCTTCCCATGTTCCACTTGGTACTGTTGTCGCATCTGTGGGGAAGGCAGTCCCCTCCTTGGCACCAGGGTGGGAGCCCTTGTTGTCCTGTAGTCCCCAGGATCTGACAAGGTGATGGATAGAACATGACCCAGTGCCATCTGTCCCCTGGCACAGCTCTCTGCCTATTGTGTCTTCCCACCCCTATAGTAAAAGCAGGCAACTCAGATGAGGGGGAGGTAATGATGCATCTGACTCCATCTTATAAGAAGGCTAATTAATTACTTTATTATACTACATTATTCTATACTGTATTACACTACATCCAAACTGAATCTGCCAAGCCAACTCAACTGCACTGCCCAGAATCTCATGACTCTCAGCCGACATCCCTACACACACAACTTGGCCCTGATAGGCCAAGGAAAAAAAACACCATCACTTTGGGTAAAAAAATCTCCATATTGCATTCTACTTTAGCTCTACACAGGCGTAGCGAATGAGATAAAAATTGTTTTGATCATTCTTTTCTCTGCTTCTCTCACTACTTCTCTCAGGTTCAGAGAATGTGAATCCCACACACCCCTCTCCCTCAGACACCTCAATGTCAAGGGTGACTTCCCACTCCTACTGTCCTCTTTGGAGGACTTCCAGAACTGAACACCTCTCCTTTTTGTGGAATTCTCAAAAGCAGAAATGACTTGAGCTCATCAAACCAGCCTTTGACTGGGGATGCCTCTAATTAACTGGAATCCTTTCCATTGCCTTCTCCTATCTAAGGCACTTTTCTTCAACACACTAAAGAGGGCACAAAGGAGTCAGGTCACAACACAGGGAATTTTTTTTGCCCCATTTGCCCTTGAGAATTTAAAAAGAGCCCCTTGGATCAAGGCATGCAAGCACTGCCAGGACACACAACAGAGACAGCTCAAGATGGTGGAAAAACTGTTGTGGGAACAGGGCCTCATTCCCAACAGAAGCTAAACAAAATGTTTGCGTTGGTGCTTGAATCCAACAAAATATATAGCTTCTCCACCTTTGACTGAAAACTGGGCTGGACTTAGCTGTATTTTCAATTCTCAGTCCATGTGCTAGGCTCCTACAAGTGACATGCGCAAGAGATGCTCTTTAAGCCCTGGGAAATACAGAAGGGGTGGCAACTTAGCTGTTGCAAATAGAAACAAAATCTCTCATTTTGTCTCAAAACAAAAGGGATGAAAAACTGACCTTCACTTCATATATGAAGGATTTTGTCTAACTTAGATCTGTGTGGTCTTATGCAATTCCTTTTTTTGCATGGGTCCACTCACATTTCCTGAGCATAACATCAACTCTCTACTACATTTAAGTGGATTCGTGATGTAAATTATTCTCAGTGAGTTCATTAAATGGGTGTAAGTATCTCCCTCATTAGCCAGCCCAGCATAGGAGGACTCAGTGTAACTCAGATAAACCCAGAGCATAAACCCCAGACAGCTAGGAAAGATTCTCAAGAGACCAATGGCCTCCACCCGGATTCAACCCTCTTTTCAGCTGGCCTGCCTCCCTAGAGACTGAAATCCCTCAGCATTGCAATGGTGAGTAGGCTACACAGAAAGTAATGGCAGTCACACTGTGCACCAGGCTGGTTACTGCCGGCTGGTGCTGCGGGAAACAAGCGGCGGCCGCGGGCCGGGTGCAGGCAGCAGCGGCTCTGCCGGGCTAACACGGGAGCACGAGGTTGTCGAGGCGTCGACCTGCCTCGGGGAAACGGCGAAGCACGGCAGGCAGGGCAGAAGCAGACTGGGAAGAAGGACCGCATGGAGGGAAAGGCGAGCCGGGGAGGGCAGGACGAAGAGCCAACCTGACCCTCCGGGCGAGCCCCCGGTCCCTCCAGGAAACCCAAGGCGAAACGCCGCCGGGCTCGAGGCGCACTCCGCGGCCGTGAGGCGCTGAGGCCCCTCCCACCGCTCGACTTCCCGAGCGGATTCTCGCGGGCATCCGGGCACTTCCCCAGCGCTAAGCGCGGGGCCGCTCCCAGCCCTCTCGCGGCAGCTTTCTGTGCCCTGATTGGCTGCCGGGCTGGGCGGGCAAAGAGCGGGCGGGAGAGCGGGGTCGGGGGCCCGGGCCGGGGGCCGGGGGCCGGGGGCGGGGGCCGGGGCCGGGGCCGGAGCCGGAGCCGGAGCCGGGGCCAGGAGGTAGCGGCTGTTCGCTGTACGGTGCTGCGGCTCAGGGCTCAGCAAAGCTGCAGCAGGCTCCAGCTAGGTTCGGGGGACAGGGGCCACGGAGAGCAGCTTCGAGCTGAGGTCGTTTCGAGGGCTCCAGGCCAGGCTGGGCGATGTGATTCGGAATTCCTTCCGTTCTGCATCGCCCCTGCCATGGTCCTATCGTACGAGGAAAACCATCGGGCCCTCTGGAGAAGTTCTTCCCCAGCAGCAGCAGCTCGCCGGGGTAGCCTGGAGAGATCTTTCCGTGATAGAGGCTCTCTTGACCCCCGACTGGCTGTCTGGAGCAATCCTCCCGGAGCCAGAGCCTTTCTCTTCCCCCGAGGGAGCTGGCCAGCACCAGAGCCTCTCTCTGTGCCCCCGGTGTCACCTGCCGTCACTGCCAACATCTGTGCAGCTTCTCTAGCACTTGCCGCTAACGTCGGTAAAAACAGATTTCTAACCAACCATTTGCGACGAAATCAAAATCGAAACACTGTTGAGGCATTCTTATTTGAAAATTAATCAGTCTGTCACTCTGGATACTCTTTGTAGAGAAGGCGAAACCGGATTCATGGAGTTTCTGAAAGAGCTCGAGAATTCTAAATTGCAAGAGAGTCTCAGTGATTAACTTCGTCTTAATTGGAAAATCTTGCTGATGACGCAATTGTCCGCGTAATTCAGCAGGTTGGTTTTGACCAGTGCTTTATTTTAAGTGTGTGTCCCACATAGAGGAACAAAATATTAAATACTTCTCCATATCTCTTCTTCCAGTTAGAATGTACTTGTAGTTTATCTACTCAATAAAAACTTTCGTCTCTATTTAACACATTAACCAGCAGAGTATGGGCTTGCCTTTAGTCAGCATTTCTGAGTAATGACTACCCCACAAACACCAGAACAAGTGTTCAGAGGTGTCTCTTCTTGATAAACAGACCCTTCCTTCACAATACATAATTTTCCTAAATGGAAACCATGTAATTGTCCAGCATAACAGATCCCATATTAAAAGGTGATTCTTAATCAAAATAGATTAACATTAAAAATAACACCTCTGAAGATTTCTAATGTAGTCCTAAAAGCAAGCAATGGTATCTGTACATTTTTTTAAAGTCTTTGTGTTGCTTCTTTAATTAAAGGATTGACTTTTAAAAGTAATCGAGTTTATTTGAGTTGCATTTACTGTTCCTATCAATTCTTCCCCCTGAGATGTAAAATGCACTTTAGAATGAAAACATTGCCAGTCACATCCAGACTAAAGCACTTTATAGATCATTGTGAAGTCGAAGGATTCCATAGGCAGAACTAAGTTTATTAAGATATAAAAATTGTGGGGAAAAGTTGGAAGAATGAGTATACTCAAAACAGCCTTTGCTTTAATACCACTAGTGAATTCTGCAGCACGGTGATAAAACTGTAGCTTTGAAAAAAGAACTCATGACCCAAATTAGCATGTTCAATTACATACAAACCAAAACTTGAAAACTGAAATTCCTAGATTTAACTATGCTGGTGGCTTCTAACCTTCATATTTCATTTTAAATCTTTGGACTTGAAAAAAAAAACTACCTAAAGGTTAGATTTCTCTCAAACAGTTCAGTTAAAAATTCAATTCTGTCTTCTCTAAATAAGAAAAAAGCCCCAATAAAATGATGAATTTCAATACTTAAAACCTGACATGTTTAGAATTTTTCCTTCTCTGTCATTGCAAATCTGTTTCTTCTGTCTCATCAAACTATAAATTTTGATGATAATTTGCCCTGAAATCTGTAATCTCTTTGCTTAAGCTTCCTTCCCTGACCTCAAAGGTTGTGTCAGCAAAGTTTAATTCATTATTGCAATAGATTCCTACTTTAATGCCATGGTGATCCCTGATGGAATTTTCTGCTGGTTGAAATTGTTTCTAGAATCAGTGTCCAAGCTCACAGGTAGTGAAACAGTCAGGATGGGGTTATGCCAGAGGTGGCCTAAACGCAGGAAATCTCCGGTTTGGTGCTAAGACATGACGGAAGAAAAAGAAACTCACACCAACAAACAAACAAACAAACAAACAAGCAAAAAAACAGACCCAACACAATCCAACACCAGTAAGGTTATGGTATTTATGAATGAAAGAAAACATCTCAGTTATTTTAAAAAACTGCTTTTGTGATAGTCGTGTTTCCATTCTCTTCCGGGTTTTGTGCGGAATATAAAACAAAGCACATTAGAGTGGGAGGGAGATTGAAACTTCATTTGCCACGTAAGGGAGCATGAAGAAACACATTTCTGTATGAAGTATTGTAAATTGCTGCAAAGGTTTGGAAAGCAAAGTCAAGAATCAGTTGAAGTAGAGGTTTATCTCTTGGCGTTTAATAATTCATTCAGCATTGTAAAAACAGTTATTTCTTCTGTTGAAATCTATGTGATTATGCGAGGCAGTAGTCTCTTGGTTTGTTATCCTGGCCCTACAAATTTTCCAGAAAAACCCTTTACTTTGCTGTAGATACAAATTGCATTGAACACTGAGAAGGCTCGATTCAGAAAAGGCACTGGAACGGCAGCCAGGCTTCCTCCTCAAGGAAATTTACAGTGACACTACAAACACTCTCCTCTGTGGCATCGAAGCAAATACCCAGGTTCTTGTACATTGGGATGAAGAAAATTCCTGCAGACTTCAGAACATTCAGAAAACACGCCTTTTTTGCTGTGTTTCTGCCGTGTGGGACATTCCTGAAGCCGAGTGGGGGTGAGGAAGTGAGTTTTCCCTACATCAGAATACTGGTTTTGCACTAGAGAAATCTGTAGACAGTGTAGACAAACCTGACATAGCAGTACCATATTCACAAATGATCCTTAAATAATCTATGAGCTGAGACTCACTGGTAGTGGTGCTGTATCTATGTATATATGTATGTATGTGTGTGTGTATAGATACGTATGTATCTGTACATATGAGGGTATATATGAATATATATATACATAGGTATATATAGGTGTGCATATATATATCATAGAGATGATAGAGATAGAGATATAGAGATGCCACTATCACAGCCTGACAGGTGTATGTGTATATATATACATGTGTGTGTGTATATATATACATATATATTTTTTTTTTATATATTATATATATATATATACATATGTGTGTGTATATATATATATATATATGTCATTGTCTGTTTACATAACATATATTTTATCATCTATATATAAATGTGGGCCATTTAAGCTCTACAGAAGAAGACATATTTGTACAGTGTAGACAGGTTTGACATACCACTACCATAGTGAAAAATGATACTTTAATAATCTAAGTGCTGAGACTAACTAACTCCTAGGGGTTATATGTGTATATATGCTATATATATGTGTATAAATATGTATATACATGTACATGCATGTAGAGGTATGTATGTATCTGTACATATGTAGGTATATATGAACATAGGTATATGTATATATAAGCATATATAGGTGTGTATACAGGTGTGTGTAAATTTATAGGTCAATATCAGTGTGTATAATGCATAGATATCAATATAAACATAGCTATAGATACACAGATATACATAGCCCACTATAGCCCTACACGTGTGTCTATATATTTAGGTCATTATCAGTATATACATAGTGGATGTAAATGTTTCAGTATATACATAGTGGATGTAAATGGTTTTTTTATATATATATATGTATATGTATATATATGTATGTATCTATGTATATGCATATACGTGTAAATGTATATGTATATATTACCAATATATATTTTATCAATGTATATATGTATGTACACTTATGTATATAAACACATAAGTTTATGTATATATATAATATACACCTATATTATTTGAATATACACATTTATTCGTATCTGTATTACAGCCCTAAAAAACAAGACATGTTTGTACGCAGTGTACACAAACTTGGCATACCACTAACATATTCACAAATGAGCCTTAAATCATCTGTGCGCTGTGAGAAATAACTTCTAGTGGTGCTTTATATGTGGACCTATATATAGGTATACATGCATGTGTGTTTATAAATATGTATGTATGTGTACATATGTGTGGATATATAAATAGAAGTGTGTATATATAGAGAGAGGTGTATCCATACATATGGTGTGATGGTGGTCACAAGGGTTTTTGGGATGAAGGAAGAGACGTAGATCTGACTCCATGATCAGAAGGCTTGATTTATTATTTTATGATATATACATCTATTATAACTATACTAAAAAGAAAAGGAAAGGAGAGTTTCCAGAACCTGCTAACTAACCTAAGATTAGAAAGGTAAAGAAATGATAACAAACCCCGCTCTCTTGGCACAGTCCGAGAGAGCTCTCAGTTCTGGATTGGCCATTATTTCTAAATGTCTAATCTGGGCCAATTCAGACAGACCTGTTGCATTCCACAGCAGCAGATAACCTATTGTTTACATTTGTTTGTGAGGCCACAGCTTCTCAGAAGGAAAAAATCCTAACGAAAGGATTTTAGTGAAAAGAATGTCTGCGACAATATGGGGGTTTATGCATTGAAACCCTACAGGAGAAGAAGAAGATACAGAAGATAGGGGAAAGCCACTTAGGTCACGGACAGTGGGTCATGGACTGTGGGGTTGTGCAGGGCATGCTCAGGGCTCTCTGTCTCTGCTGATGGGGCTCCTGCTGGCCTTCCACGTGGAAGCGTGGACCTAGTCTATGGTTCCTTCCTACTCCTGCTGTTATTCTGGCTCTTCGAAGGGTCTCTGTATCACAACAACTTTCTTCACCACCTCTGTCCCTGATGGAGTCATTGTCGTCCAGGAATTCCAGAGCATCAGTTCTGGGACTGTGGGTCTCACACGCTGGCCTCTCTGCCCCTGCTGCAGTGGGTGTCGCTGCCAATGCCACATCTCCACTGTGTTCCACATCCTACTTTCTCCACTCTGCTTGCTGGAGGAATGCATCTCAAGAGTAGCATTCTACTGGACATCTCTCGGGTTATGGTTAGCTGTGTCCTGCACATTCGTGGCATCAGCTCTTGGCTGTGTCCCTTCTGTGCTGGAGGTGCCTGTGAAGGCTGAGCGCACAACCCAGCGCACTCTAGAGATCGCCCTCTGCCATCTCTGTCGAGCGGGGCTTTGGATGACTGCAGATTCAGGAGCAGTTTCGGCAGGGTTTAGAAACCCCCAGCTGTAGGAGTCTGGGTACATCGCCCTCAGTTCATTCCGGACCCGCAAAGCTTCCGAGAGAAGCTTCAGCCATCTCAGGTAAGTCTCTCTGTCCATGACTGCAAGTGCAGGAAGGCTTTGGGCATGGTCTGCATGTCCTTCTGCTCCTGTTGAATCCACTGCGTGGAGTTCCTGCCCCTGCTGCTCCTCAGGGTATTCAAATGGTTCCTGGACCATAAGCACAGGCTTCTTAACCGCCTCTGTCCGTCCGTAGTCATTGTAGTCCAGGAATACTGGAGCATCAGCTCTTTGACTGTGCACGCTATATGCAGGCCCCTCAGCTGGGGCTGTTACCCTCATCCCCTCACCAATGCCTTGTTCCAGGTCCCCCCGTTCTTCCATGTGCTCCTCAGATCCCTGGATCACAATTACAACTTTGCTTAGGAGCTCATCTGTCATGTACGGGGCTGTGTCCAGCAGAGTCCGGCCATCAGCTGTGGGGCTGTGTGGGGCATGTGCCAGGCTCACTGGCCCTGCTGCTCTGGCTCTTACTGCCAGTGTTGCATCCATGCTGTGTTCCAGGCACTCCTGCTTTTCTCTCTGCTTGAGTCCCTGGATCACAGTGGTAGCCTCACTCAGGAGCTCACTGTTGATACTCTGGCCTGTGTCCAGCAGATCCCGTGCACAGGCTGTGGGCTGCTGCTGTTCCTGCCCTCCTCTCCTGTGCATTGCAGTGAAGGCCTGGGGCAGAGCCCTTGGGGCACTCTTGAAGATGGATGTCCGTCTCTCTTGAGCCAGGGCATCGATGACAGTGGGTGAAGGAGATCTGAAGGCAGGTCCTGCAGGTGGTCCTGCTTCTGTTGCTTCCTTCATGCTCACTGGCAGGTCTGGCTCTGCTTCGAGCAGCTGCTGGCCAGGACCCTGTTTCACAGGGGGCTCCTTGTCCAGGCCCTCAGCCCTGATGGACTGCGCTGGATCTGGCACAACCTTTTGGCAGCCTGTAGGCTGCTGTCTCTTTTGCTCTCCTTTGCCTTGGGCAGCAGTTAAGGCTTTCTGCAGAATGCTCAGCGCCTTCCTGCGTGACACCTGGGTCTCTTGAGCCAGGGTGTCCATGAGGGTAGACAAAGGGATGGTGTAGGTGATGGCATGCCCAGGGTCTGGGACAGCTGCTGCCTGCTCCCCCACCAGAGAAGGCTTTTCCTGAGCTGCTGGGCTGACAATGGCTGTGCTACCTTCTCCTTCATGCTCTTCAGCTGGGGGGCATTCCTTGTCCTGAGGTCCTTCCCATGTTCCACTTGGTACTGTTGTCGCATCTGTGGGGAAGGCAGTCCCCTCCTTGGCACCAGGGTGGGAGCCCTTCTTGTCCTGCAGTACCCAGGATTTGACAAGGTGATGGACAGAATATGATCCAATGCCATTTGTCACTTGGAACAGCTCTCTGCCTATTGTGTCTTCCCACCCCTCTCCCTCAGTCACCTCAACATCAAGGGCATCTTCCCACTCCTCTTCCTCAGACAGCTCTTGATCAAGGGCGTCTTCCCACTCCTCTTCCTCAGACAGCTCTGGACCAAGGGCCCATTCACACTCCTGCTCCTTGGTCCAGGACACCTGCTCACTGCTTGCAGCCTGAGCTCCCAGCCACTCCAGCAGCACCTGACAGTTTGTGGTGCCCTCAGGGAACCTCCTACATGTCACCTGTGGCTGCTGTGGTGCGGTGTAGCCCATCGTCCAGGGCAGGCTTGTGCTCCTGTTCCGTCCAGTCTCAGCCTGTCCTATCCTGTAGTTGGCACTTACCTGCCCAGGTGTGTCATCAAGGGCCCCAGAATGCCTAAGGGAGGAACCCTGACCTCGCCTCTGTGGCTCTCTGTCCTCCATGCCATCCTGCTGCTGCGGCCAGCCATGGGCCCGGGAACTCCTGCCCGGCTCCTCTGAAGGCCTCCTCGTGAAGGATACGATGACCTCCTTCAAAACAGGCCCGTGCCTCCAAGGGCTTTGCTGGCACTCAAGGAGCACAGACAGCCCTGCCTGCTGCTGCTGTGACGCTTCCTGCTGCTGCTGGCCTGTCCCTGCACCTGCATCCCTGCTCGGGGAAGCTGATACAGACACGGGCCTGCCTGGGCCGGCTCTGCTGCCGGCCGCTCCTGCTGCATGCTGGCCTGGGGCATCCTGTGCCACAGACCTGCCACTGTCACCCTGATGAACTCTGCCTCACAAGAGAGCTGCCCTCCTAGGACCGGGCACCCCGGCCTCTCTGTCCCCTTAAATACCCTCACTGTCAGGGCAGGGTCTGGCATCACAATGGTCTCTGTTTTTACGGCCACCACATCACACAGGGCCACTGTCACACACAGCCGCACTCCACTTTGACCTTTCTGTTCCCTAATGCAGTCTTAGCAAAGACAATGAAGATTTAAACGATACAAGCGGAGATGAAACATACAGTGTCTGTACTCTTTCCTTTGCTACCTCTTGGCTCAGCAGGAAGGACCCAAGTAAATAACAGTCCAGAACTATGAGAAAGAGTGAAGAGGAAAGAGATGCCGTTATTTAATCCCATGTTTGTCCAACAACCACTCCTCATCTTCCTGCAGCAGATTAATATGTTTTATTTGGGAAGCAAGAAATCCTCAGCCAGTGTAGGATGTCACGACTATATCACAAGACATCTCTTCCTCCACATGCTCCTGCCTCTGGAGTTCACATCTTCCTTTGGCCTTCCCAGCCACTTACAAGCTTTTTCTGACTCTCCCTGACATCCATTCAAAGTCCTGCCAAAATTCTGGATCTCTTCTGTATTGCTGTAAAGGCTGTTGGAGGCTGCACTCTGCACTGTGGCACACACGACACTGCCCTTTGGAGGACTTCCAGAACTGGACACCTCTCCCTTTTGTGCAATTCTCAAGCAGAAGTGACTTGAGCTCAACAAACCAGCCTTTGACTGGGAATGCCTCTAATTAACTGGAATCCTTTCCATTGCCTTCTCCTATCTAAGGCACTTTTCTTCAACACACTAAAGAGGGCACAAAGGAGTCAGGTCACAACACAGGGAATTTTTTTTGCCCCATTTGCCCTTGAGAATTTAAAAAGAGCCCCTTGGATCAAGGCATGCAAGCGCTGCCAGGACACACAACAGAGACAGCTCAAGATGGTGGAAAAGCTGTGGTGGGAACATCCCGGACAGAAGCTAAACAAATTGTTTGCATTGGTGCTTGAATCAAACAAAAGATACAGCTTCTCCACCTTTGACTGAAAACTGGGTTGGACTTAGCTGTATTTTCAGCTCTCAGTCCATGTGCTAGGCTTGCACGAGTGATGTTCTTTTTAAGCTCAGCGAGAAATGCAGGCTGTGGCAACTCAGCTGCTGCAAAACAAAATAATCCCTCATTTTATCTCAAAACAAAAGGGACCAAAACCTGACCTTGATTTCAAGTGAAGGAGTTTTTCTAACTTAGATCTGTGTGGTCTTATGCCATTCTTTTTTTTGTATGGGTCCACTCAGTCAGATTTCCTGAGCATAACATGAACTCTACCTACTGCAGTTGAGGGGGTCCGTGGTGTCAGTTATTCTCATTGAGTTCATTAAACGAGCATAAGTGTCTGATGATGAGTCGGTTTTTTGAAGTATCATCCCACTGAAAGCAACGTATGGAAGTTTGGGCACTTACCAAAAATAGCGAGGTTGAGGGGAAGGGACCGGTCTGTCTGATGTGCCTGGTAGTGTTTGATGGCATCAGCAACTCTTTCCAAAGCCTTACAGGCTTCTGGCGTTAGCAAGCCTGGGGAAGCCAGGTCACTGTCTCTTTGCAGAAGGTCGAAGAGCGGTGCCAGTTCTTCTGTGGTGAGACCCAGGAGAGATCGGATCCACATGATGACGCTGCACAGCTGTTGCATGTCTCTTAATGTCTGGAGGTGCTCGTTGATGGATAAAGATTAAGGCCCAATGGTCCTTCCTGTAATAAAAAACCTGTGGTACTTCCATGGGCGTAATAGCTGGAATTTCTCCTGAGCTTTCTGAAACCCCATGCTTTCGACAGCTGAGACAGTCTTGGAAATTGCTGCGTCTAAGTAAGACTTGGTGGAAGCACAGATTAGTACGTCATCCATGTAATGTAGGATTATAGCTGCGGGAAACATCTTTCACACTGGAGACAAGTACGACAAAAGTGTGGCAGAGCACCAGGGAATTTTTCATTCCCTGAGGCAAAGTGAAGGTCCCAATGGTACCGTTTGAAGGGTTCTCCATTCATCCAACAGACGGGACAGAGAACGCGAACCTGGGAGCATCTTTGGGGTACAGCAGGATGTTAAAAAAGCAATCTTTGATATCAAGGATCGCGAGCTGCCAATCTCGGGGAAGCATGGAGGGAGAGGAGAGGCCAGGCTGTAGGGGGTCCATGTCCTCGATAACCTCATTGACCTTACGTAGGTCTTGGAGCAGGCGCCACTTGTCTTTGCCGGGATTTTAATAACAAAGACAGAGGTGTTCAGGGACTAGTGGATGGTACGAGGTGTCCCAGGCGCACTTACTCTTCCACTAATTCATGAAGCGCTATCAGTTTTTCTTCTGGGAGGGGCCACTGGTCCACCCACCCTGGTGTGTTAGTCTTCCAATTAAGAGGTGGGGTGGCATGCTCTGCAGTGGCCCATACTAAAAATCCCACTGAGGATTTGGGATATCGAGGCGGGCTCCCCACTGGGACAAAACATCCCCAACAAGTAATTTGATGTCAGAAGAAACAACAAAAGGCCAAGTGGTGGCAATCTGCCCCTTGGCCTGTCCACACTTACCAGGTGTTTGCTTCTCAAAGAATTGACAGCTCCCCCAATGCCAGAAATTGTGGCACAAGGGGGCACCAACTCCCAGTCGCGAGGCCACTCTGCCTTGGGAAGGATGGTAACGTCCGTGCTGGTGTCTGTCATCATGTTCAGTTCGATGGACTTTCCCTTTTGGGAAATAACTGGAGAAATGAGCAGTCTTTCTTTACTTAAAGTCTTAGAAAAATAAACATGAAAGTCATTATCATAATCTAAATAGTCTTGTCCAGATAGGATATACATTCGAGCAAAGGGGGACCCTTTGCCCAGGGTATAGGGGAGGTTGTAACATTTTACTGTAACTGTGATTTCATTTCCAGGATCATGCCTCCACTTCAGGGAGGATGGTAAGCTCGTACAGTGTTTGACAAGTGTCCCCAAGGAGGAGGACAGTGGTGATGCGATCAGGGTGAGGGGGACCCAAGAATCCTGCAGAGACCCTTACCAGATCCTCGTCGGCAAATAGCAAGTGTCTTGGCTCAGGTTGTGGGTTCTCCTGAAGAACCTGAGTCCCTCTTCATGGCTCCGATCGTGGGAAATGAGCCATCTGGGAACTGAGTCTCCTGGATGGTCAGAAGACTTTGGCAATAGGGCCTGCCATTTGGTGTCTCCGCACAGGGCCACCTCGTGCTCTGCCACCCATTTCCCGGACGGTGTGAGGGCTGGTAATTTCCAGGCATTCTTGGAGAAGGCATATATGGTTGATTAAAATGTCCGGGGGACAAATGAGGGCAGTTAGCTTGGAAATGGCCTAATTGGCTACAGTTAAAACATCTCACATTGTTTATGTCCACCATTGCCTCCCCCACTCCTTTACTAACAGCCAGTGCCAAAGTGTGTTCTAGAGAAGAGGCCTTAGTGCAAGCATCAACCATCTGGGGGATGGTTGGCTCAGGCTCTTGAGGGAGAGCTCTGAGGATCTTTTTCATTTCTATGTTGGCATTGGTCATGGCCATCTTCCTCAAGAGCTCATCTCTGGCCTCAACATTATCAATTTGATGCTCAATGACCTCTCAGAGGCGGTCAACAAACTTAATAAATGTCTCTTCAATCCATTGGTGGATTGAAGAAAAGTTCTGGAGGGCAGTAGTTCCATCAGGGATCTTTAAAAGAGCAGTCTTTGCAGCATTTTTGATATTATCTAGAACATCTGCAGGTAGCATGACCTGGTCTTCTGGTCTGGAGAACTCTCCCTCCCCTGCTAAAGCCTCAAGGCCTTCTTCCCCTTCTCCTAGCACAGCGCTTAAATCATATTTAGAAAGAATGGGCTATAACAGCTTTTTCCATTGCATCTCCCATAATAAAAACTCAGTGGGAGAAAGTAACCCAGTGGCAATACATTGTAAGTCGTGAGGGATTAAGACGTGTCCAGTAAAAGTTAAGTCCAGAGTATTTTTAAAATAAGGTGAATTGCAGCCATAATCTTTGGCAGCCTTTCTTAACTCCTTCACCTCGGTGTAAGGAATTTGCTCCCATCGCAGATCCCTCCCTCACTTTACAATGACCAGCACTGCAAAACAATCAAGGTCCCACACCAAGCCCAAATCACCTTCCCATAAGGCTTCCTCCCTGATCCACATCCAGCTTCCTCCCAGTTTGATGGTGGTGTCAGGGGTGCTGCTGTCCTTGTCCTCGTCGGAGGATGAGACCAGGCAGGCTAGGGCGCGGAGTGTCCGACTGACCAGCGGGACGTGGTGACTTGGGTCCCAGCAGGCCAAGACAGCCTGCTTCCTGCCAGGCCCACTTCTGATTCCAGTGGCATGGGAACCAGAAGAGGCTGGAGAGGGACAGGCTCGGCCTGGTGGTAGGCCTGACCCACCCACTGGGGTGTGGCCTTCCTGGAAGCCAGCACAGCCCACAGGAGGTTCACCCGAGGGTGTGGTGGAAGGGATGGAAGGGGTGGGTCCCAACAGTGACACCATCGAGGCATTCACAACTGAAGGGAAGGGACCTGATTCAGGGGCGGGGCTCGGCACACGATGAATGGGAGGTGGAGGGGCGGGAACACGAGGAGGTGCCGGAGGAGAGACACCATTTTGTGGAGAACAATCTGGGGGCCCAAATGCATGATTGGCGCCATTTTGTACTTCACGGTTAACACTTTTAGAACTGGGGATTGAACTGGGAACCGGGGAGTTAGGGACGAGGGGGTGGACAGGGCTCAGGCTGGAGTGGCCAGGTCCAGCATGAGAGAGGGACTGAGTGGGGTGGGAGGCAGCAGGGAGTAGGTGACAACCCTGTGCCTGTGGGCAGGATCTGGCTCCCATCGCACTCATAGGGGAAGTGGGGTTAGGATCAGGGAGGGAGGAACATGGGAGAGGAGAACTGGGGACCCTGTTTTCCCACTGAGATTTTACTAACTTAAGAATTGAATCTAAAACAGGGTTAAACTTGCCCACCTTATAATTCCCCTTAACCTGTGTATCATAAATGCTTCACCCAACTTTCCCCCAAAATTAAACCGAAAAAATGTCATCCCAAGAAATTTCAGGAAAATGTTCAAACAAAAAGCGAACAAAAGATTTGAGGTCCCTCTTTGAAAAAGAAACATTTCCCAAAACCAGGGTAGCTTTAACTTGGACATAAAACTCTCGTTGGGCCGGGGACAAATGATTACCCCTCTTTCCCCAAAACCCAAAATCTTCCCCCCACAAGACAAAAGAAATAACTTGAAAGGACAAGCCTGTGTGAGGTGCCCTCCCCCAGGCATCTGGCAGCCCTCACTGCAAGCACTCACCGATCAAAGACACACAGGCAGAAGGAAGATGCCTTGGAGGGGTTGGTGGCCTCCTTTCAGTCCTTTGGCTTCTGGAAGCTTCCCCCAAAGCTGCAGTCTTTACTCAGAAAAATCCAAAGGGGTGCTGACAGGCCAGGAGCAAGAGTCCTCACAAAACGAAGGAAAAAGCTCCTCCTGGACCCGGTCCCAAACGGCACGTTTTTCCTGACGATCCGGAATCACAGATCCGTGGGCTC
>NW_022148367.1:0-25000 GCF_901933205.1 Camarhynchus parvulus
TGAGCAGGGAAGCAAAGTAATTGATGACACACTGGATGATTGGTGAGGCAACTTTCTAAATGTGTCCAAGGAATGTTTCTGTCTTGACACAATGAAGGGCCAAAGTGACAGTCAGTAAACTTCTTAGAACTTCATTTGATTGACAAGATTTGTGGCTTTTCAAATACCACAGCAGCATGTTCAGTAATTTATGTAAGCAATGTTGGGTATCTTCAGGTGGGTTTTGTGTTCATGCAGCCAGATGAAGCTTCAAGCCCATGACAGTCTCTAACTGGATAAAAAACAGCACAAGGATTTCTCAAAAGATCACCTACCACAGTTCTAGTTTGTGTCCAGTCCTCATACAATTTGGTTTTAGCAGCTACTAGCAACTGTGCATTTGGACATAATTGCTTACCAGTATGTCTTTTCTCCAGTTACATAAAATCTTTCACTTGAGAATCACAGTATTCCTGAATTTCCCTGTTTTCTTTCTGATTAAAGTATATACTGATGATGATTTTTTCCTAGGCTGTGGACATTGAGATCAAGATGGATTAATTGCAAACATCACTGAGAGAAATATCAGAGAAGGAACAGAAGCTGGTAGATTCTAGTCCCAGTCACCTGATTTCAAGTTCACTTACCTGGGGAGATGGACTGAGCACTGTCATGATAGCTGTGACCTAAATTATTTCTAGAGTGAAATAATTCAATAGAACACATGCAATGAATGGACACTTCCTTTTGCCCTCAGTGTAACTCAGCCATGTCCAGTTTATCCCAGAATTTCCCTGTTGACCTCTCATGGGCATGGCAGGCCTTGCTGGTGGGATCAGGAATGCAGGAGTGCTCGCTCTCTGCATGCCACCCTGTAGGATGGCTGCCTAGAATGTCACAGAGCATTACATGGCTCTTTTGAAGACCAGATGGAGGCTCCTGCTTACCTCATCTCTCTCTCATGAGAAGAATCTGAAGCTTGGTGAAGCAGTCCAGAGCAGCCTGGAGGAATGCTAAAATGGCTGTCAAGGGAAGCCACGAAGGAGAGCTACCTCTGAGTCTCTACATATTTCACTGGTCAGTAACAAAAATGCTGTTGTGCATCCTGAACAATAAGAAAGGCCATAGGTAGTTTCAATAAGTACATATTGGCACATTTTTAAAGTTCTATAGTAGTGAATAACACTAAATATGTAAGTATTTACAGAATTGCCAGTGTAAATCTAGGTTTTGATTTGGATTTTAAAGTTCTGGTAAGTTATTTTACAGTCAGTAATCAATAAATATTAGCCCTCATGACACTGAAACACCATGCTGTCAATGCTCTGCTGAATGCAATGCTATAATGAACAATACAGTATTTTATGACCTTTTCCAGTAGACAGGAAGCTGGTACAATACTCAAAACTGCTGTTGGATCATTGGATTTTAGGGATAATACCAAACAGGATTATGCACATGCATACTCACACACATCTATATATAGGCCAGAATATTTCCAGGCCCTTGCTGGCACTGAGTGCTTTGGGCAGGCCTGAGTTCCTTCCCAGTGCCATGCAGGGCACTCGGAGCTCTAATGAGGGCTCAGGTTCTTTTGTGTCATCCCTGCAACCACCATGGCATCCCTGACAAGCCACACAAGGACAGCACATCTTGGAGCACAAGTAATCCCAGAGGGAAATGCATCTAATATTGAAACAGGGATGAGTCTAAAATCCACTCCCATTCCTTGGCCAGTCTCAAGCGCTTCACTCAAGACTTTGGGATTCAGGGAGGGAAAAATCTGTAAAAATTCTTCTTAAGTAAAAACCTGCACAAACAATCACATGCATGCACATTCTGTAAAATCAACATTTAAAAAGCATGTAGGACATCTGCTAAAAAAGGTTTGAATAGTTAATACTAAGAACAGCAGATACCTGCAAGTGTCAGGTTTGACCTGCCAAAACTAGTGTAAGAATGATTGTGCCAGCTCTGCATAAAAGAACCATGAAGACTCAGGATGATACAGGATAAAACAGAGAAGGACTGCGGGTTTTATGCAGGTAGCCATGTATTTTTCTATCCTTCCTCCTGAAAAGATAGCTCAAGTTCATATTCCCCTGTTTTTGCAGCCACTGCAGATGAGCAGATAGCACCCAAGCAAGCAGTCTGGAGCCTGATGAAATCTCATGGGAATGACTAGTGCAATTCACAAAAGAAGGATGATATTTCAGACCTTCCCTGCAATCCAGTGACTATCCTGAAAAAAATCTTAGTCCACAGGCTGCTGAAAATCTCATGAACATACAGAACTGGCATAAATAATTGTTTGGGTTTTGAAAGAAAAACTGTGCTATGCAGGAGATGCAAGGAGATGCAGACCCTCTAATAATGGGGATACTAAGAATGAAAAATATGTTGTATTTAATGCAAAGCTTTTCATTATTTGAGCAATAATTTGCAGCAAATAAAATGCTTTATGTTATATTTTAAGGACCTTGTCCCAGAAATAAACTCCTTTAAATGAAAACTTCCAGGTGAATACTTCCATGAAAAATTAACTCCAAAGATATAGATGTTGATCTGAAGTTTCTTTGTGATAATCTCTTAATGTACTTTTACATTTATTTTTATTGCTTGCTAGAGGGATTACACATTTTATGTATTTTTCCTGCTCTATTTGATACAGCCTTTTCATAAATTATTGCCTGGACTATTAATAGGTGTCAAAATCAAATTCTTCAACTAATCGTTTTCTTAATTTTAAAACCATGCATATTATTTTCATTATATTTTTTAAAAATATTCCTGTGCTGATCAGAAATTTCCTCAAAACTATTTTTTTTTCCTAGCATCTCCTGAAATATCACTACTAACATGAAAATCTCACAGTAATTCTGACAACCTAGTTCACCAAGAAGTATAGCACCTTATATGAATGCTATACAGACTATCTCAATTTAAAAGTTTTCATCTTTAACTGTTTTTTCTTTGCTTAACCTCCACTGAAATCTTTTCATAGGTTGTGTCTCTTTCCATAAGACATTCAGGCTCTTCATCTTAATTTTGTCTGCTTTTTATAACAGGCCTAGATAATCACTTGCATGCACTGCACATTGTCATTTTAATCTCTGCAGTTTGGACTAGGTAAAAAATCAAAATTTGCATAGCTTGTACTGGGCATGAATGACAAACTAGAATGATGACTAATTGAGGACCTAACCCTGTATTTCTGCCCTTATTCTTTTTTTTTCCCTGTGATCTCCCTGTCTCATGGGATAGACTGGTGAAGGTAAGAATTAACCAATTCTGCCCAAGCAATCACTTCATTTTCCATGGTTCCTAGTCATTATTAAAATGGCCAACCCTATAAAATCCAGTCCTTATATTAATTTTTTTGGGGATACCCTTTTCTGAAACACACCCTTTCCCATAAACAAACAAATTTTTTTTTTTTTTTTTTTTTCTCTTTTTTTTTTTCCCCCCCCCAACCTCTCCTTCCTTTTAAAAAAAAAAAAAAAAAAAAATTATTTATAAATATATATATATTTATATAAAAAAAAAAAAAAAAAAAATAAACAAAAATAATAATATATAAAAATTATTTTTATTTTTTTTTTTTTTTTTTTTTTTTTTTTTTTTTTTTTTTTTTTTTATAAATTTTTATTTTTATTTTTTTTTTTTTTTTTTTTTTTTTTTTTTTTTTTTTTTCCTCCTATAAAATAAACAGTGGGCTTCATACTTTTGCAGTGATCCTATAAATGCATCTTAGAAACAGAGAATCGTGAAGGAAGGATCCTAAGCCAGCTTCCCTAGCAGTCTTGTGAAATTACAGAGCAGAATAATTCAGACAATTGCTGCATTAGTTTTCCCAAGATTAGTGTCCCTTCTCCTCTTTCCTACATCAGGAAACCTGAAAGGGATCTTTGTGTGTGTCTGTAATACAAATGACCTGAAAAGCCAAGTCATGGTCAGAAACTGATAGGAAATAGGACATGCTGATGTGCCAACAGATACTGAATCTCTTTGTATCTGAGAGATCTGTAGACATTTGTGATGTATTAAATTCACCTGGGGCACAGAGAAGGTGCCTTGAGCTGAATGTTCTGTTGTTCTGCTGTAACTGCAGGAGTAGACTCTATAAATAGCCCAGCCCAGTCACCTTTCCCAGAACTTGGGGGATGGTTGATCCCCAAAATAGATGAATTACATAACTCTGTTCTCTAAACATCTTCATTCACTCTGCACATTGGGTTCTTTGCCCATCACTTTAAAATTAGTGCATCCCTCTGGTTTACACTCAGCACTTGCTGGAGCAGCTGTTAGGTTGACATCAACTCAGAGGAGCAAATACTCATTTTTGGCATCTCAGGATTTGGGCGTTGGTTGCAGATATTTATGAAAGAACATTTAAAAAGAACAGCAGGTCTGAAATATCAGAGTATAACTCTGACTCTAAAGTGAAACCGGGTAGGGTCAAAAAGGCATATTTTTATGCACTAGGCTGGATGCACATGGTTGAGATAGGGAGCAAATATCCAAGCAGAATGGTGCACTTTTGCAAGGCTAGCCTTGAACTTAAGGTTGCCTGGGAAGCCAGTGAAATGTTTTTTCCTCTGGAAACCATTAGTATTTGGCAAGCATCATATACTTAAAAGGAAGATTTCATTCTGGAGCTCTGCAATCTGTCCTTAAAGGAGTCACTGGACCTAGAATATGCTGAGTGAAAAAGCTATTCTTTAATCAAATCCTAACTCTCTAAAACTCTTAGGGCCTTCAACAGTGGAGCTGTGTGTTGGAAGTGCTTGCAAAGAGAACACCCCAGGAGTCCTTAATGCTCATAAAGGTGTGTCCAGCTCCTGCCTCCTCAGACTGAGCAATCAGGGTGGCCCAGCACCCTGATTAATGTAAGGAGAGGACAGCGCATTGGAATGGACAGATCTGTGGACATGCTCAAATATGACCTCATCACACTGAGGACATACTTAAAGAATAGGATCCTTCTGGAAAGGGTGCCCTACAGCTGTGTTGTCACTAATGCCACAACAGGTCTCTTGCTTGTGGTAACTCTCATCAAACAAAACCAGGAAAAGCTACGTGCACAAGTCTCAAAGCTGAAATCTCCCTGCAATAATAGGAAATACCATTCAAGGATCCCTGCATCACTCCTGTGGGTGGAGATACCTTTCCATGGCATCATGGAAAGTTTTGGAGACCAAAAGCTGACCTGGTTTGGTGGGAGAAGTGGCATTCCAGCCACGGGGCTGCCAGTCTATTGTTGCTCTGCTATGTAATGTGCACCAGCTTTGGCACAAGGGATCTGACACCTGCAAGATCACAGATTTCCCACTCTGACAGGGCTGCAACATCATCTTGTCTTCCCTGTATTGATCTTCACAGAGGAGTTACACAAATTTGCAGGCTGGATTTTTAAGCTTCTTGGGTGTGACTAGATTTACACTTTATGTGTGTCAATGTTTTGTGCTCTCCAGACACACTTATTTTTTTTCCATTAGTCTTCACTATTTTATCCATCTCTGTTGGGTTCTTTCTGGGATTTTTATTCCTCTGGCACACTACATACCATATTTCTGAAGAAATATGAATAGATACTGTTCTCCTTAGTTTATAACTCCGCTCTTTTGAGACGTGATGTAAAAGCTCTTTGCCAAGCTACAAATACTGATTGGAATGATAGTAATTTTTTGGATTTCTGGAGAGTCTCTCACTGACAGCTGTTATTTCTGATGCCAATCCCACCTCCATGTAATAAAACATTTCTCTGCATTATCTCACTGCACAAGTATGATAAATACTTTGTCACAGGCATTTACTTGCATCCTGGTCCTCCAGTGATGGTGAGACACAGGTGTTAGCTCAGCTTCTATGCCTGCATTGTAAATAGCATTACACTAACTAGGTGATGATATCACATCAATATTTTGCATTTCCACAGAAATATCTCACATTTCTATTTTTTTTAGTATAGACCATGAAAAAATGCAAAGGGCCTTTAAAATTTATCACTGTTCAGAAGAGACCACAGTTGATGTAACATCTTTAAAAGAGGAGGCTTTCAACTATCTAATGTTTCTAGAAACACTTAAATACTCAGATGTCCTGTAGCACAAGTGCCTTCTCAAAGCAGGGTTGACAATTAATTCAGAACAAGCATGCTTTATTCAGATGGGTCTTGAAAATCTGCAAAGAAAAAATTCTGGAAGCTCTCTGGGCAACCTGGTTAATTACCTTTGAGTGAAACACTTTTTTCCTTAATCAGAATCTCCCATACTTCAAGCAGCAGTGATCTTTCCTGACAGTCTTTGCCGAGCCATTACTATGGCAAGGTGAATATCTTGCACTAGTCCAGCCCAAGCTGTGATTGTACAGGAACACTGAAAATGTTTGACCTGCAGCTTCTGGGCTCATCCTTCTTGGAGTGAATGGAAAAACCATGTTAAAGAGATGCAAACAACTCAGATCACAGTTTCAACCATGTCTCTGAAGCAATTGTTTTTTTTTTTAAAGGATTCTAGACTGATGTAGTTATATGGCAGCTTCCAATGAAAAATAAAAAGCAAGGGGGAAAATAAAGCAAATATCATGTTTAAAGATATATAGAGCAAGGTTGATTGAAAATAATAAAGTTTTAGCTGTACAAGGGAAACTGAATTAGGCATTTCAAATGTCACTTAATTATAAGCCAAGTGATGCAGTAACTAGGGAAAGAAACAAGTTATGTAAGGTAGGTAGAAGATCTTCAGCATTTAGTTTTGTTTACACTAGGCAAAACATTGAACAGAAAAGCCTATGTTCCAGGGGACAGTGAGCAGGTTGAATCTCTCTTTGAAAAAGGCTCTTTGGGTAATCTGGTGTATTATACAACACTAAGATTTTTTTAGGTACATTGGTTGCCTGAATAATTAAAATGGAAACCACTGCAAGAATAACCAACATAAAAAAAGAAGCTCCTGCCTCACTCATCTCTCAGAATTATTTGAACATGCTAATAAGTGGTAGACAGAGAAGATGGATCTTGAATACAACCTGATTTAGAAATTTCTGTATTCCTAAGAATATCACGTCAAGAGATATCATGAACCCGTGCATGAGTTTCCCACAAGGATTTTGTCCCCTCACTTTTTGTTTTCATCAGAAATGGAAAAAAAATTATGTGAAAGTATTTATGTAAGGAACACTTGTGCATTTAAACAGCTTTTCCATCAATGTGTTTTACCTCATTTAGGATTTTTAGCATATATTACTTTGGCTGTAAGTTGGCTTCGGCAAGTTTTGCAGAAAACTATTGCAGCTCAAGGAGTTTCAGCAAGCACTGGCAAAACATTGGAATACAAAAGCTTTTGAAAATCTGATGTATTAGCAGCATCTCAACAACAAGTGTTACATTATAATAAAAATGATGCCATTAGTCACGAATATTTGCAATCAAGGGCAGATCTGCTGAGGTGGAGGTACCACAAAGGTCATTTTTTGCCTATCATGTACTTTTCTTGCCTCATCTAATTGATTTTTCCAGATATCTGTTTCAGAACTAGAAAAACAAAGCAAAAGTACAAAAGATTATGCGGGAGGAGGTGTAGTTTGAATTTATCACACCAAATCACACATGCAACAAAGAGAAGCAGCACTTTGTAATGTTTCTCTTTTGCTCAGTGTATGCACACGGTGCCTGAAATGTTGAATAATTAAGTTTGTTGACCCAAAACAACTGTGACAACACTTCCAAGAGTTCAGTGGCAGTGGCTTATTTCACTGTAAATTCAATGGACCAAATTTTCTTGGGTGGTTCTTGAAACCAGACTGCCAGGGTGTTGGGGTTTTTTATTGGTACAGTTTTAAACAGACTCTTGTGTGAGGTTCCACTGCTCCCACAAGCCAAATGTTCTTGCTGGGAAATGTTCTCTGTGCCAGTGAGCTCAGAAGGAGAATCTGGCCTACAGATCAAATTCCCCAGCTCCCAGCTTTCTGTTTTGAGAGGCAAGCAGGCATTCCCTAGTAAAGACAGTTCTTTAAACGCTGTAGAGGTAGGGGTGCACAGCAGGGAGCTCAGCCTCGGCAAAGGAAGTTTTTTATTAAATCCTAATATCTGATGTGAGTGTACTGACATCACCAATGGACTCACATTGTTCAAAACCACACAAGTTTAAATTTAATAAAAGGTCTGTAAGTTGTGTCCCTGAGGAGCTGGTGACATTTTAGAGAGGTCATGGGTTTCTAAGAAACTTCCTTTAACTCTTATAGATATAAGTTCTTGAACCTAGGGTTTAACTGATGTTTTGCCTAGAGGCCTTCTTTTTGATGGCTGTTTCTTTTGATGACATCCACAATAAAAGTTACAAGAATCCTATGTACTACCAACAAGGATAGGGGTTTACTTGCTGGGGAAATGAGGAAGAATGGCAAGAATCTTAAGGGGAAATTACTTATCAGATTTACATTCTTGAATATATTAGAAAGATATTTTTCAATCAGTCTCTCTGGACTGGTTCCAGCAGGTACATGTCCCTGCAGTGTTTGGACCCCAGAGCTGGATGCAGCCCTACAGGTGGGGTCACCTCACTCAGCCTGCTGCCCATGCTGCTTTTGGTGCAGCCCAGGTGTGACAGAACCTTTCCACAGTCACCATGATAACAAAGAGAAACTGGGCAAGTTCACCCTGCAGGAATCCTGATGGAGTCAATGAGCTGTGGTTGCACAAAGGTTCGATCTGGACTGTGACATGGCTAATTTCTTGTTCAATTGGAAGGGTTGACAGGTGAACTCCTACAGATTTAGAAAGAATGCTTTAGGGATGTTGATTTCTCCTTCTCAACCACCTTCCTGTTGATTTCTCCTCCCAGCTGAGTCACTTCCACAAATACTGAGCTGCACTAATCAGGCATATGAATATTTCTAATCAGCTGCAGAGCAAAGACTGACAGATTCCTCGACAGAAAAAAACAGCAGAAACTGGGCCTATACGAAAAATCGTGTAAGTATTTGAGAGAAATCAGATGTAAGAAGCAAGATGCAGTGGTAGTGATTCACACAGTACCTCACACAATAGCACTTACATCAGTATTCCGATGCAGTAGTGAAGGCTTAACCTCAGAAATCAGCAATCTCCAAAGAGCTGTTCAGTCTAGAAACAGACTGTGCCAAACTGTTCCTAATTCGCAACTGCCACATGGTTTTTGTGAAAATATAACTTTTAATACTTTTAAAGCATGAAATTAGCAAGCTTTTGAAAATGTTTTTTTCTCCACGTTCTTAGGACTTAAGCTATATAATTTGATCCAATGTAGAAGACTTGAGAGCCACTGATCTATGTTAAAGTAATTTTCCCACTTTCTTCTTAGTTCTGCGTTAGT
Source organism: Camarhynchus parvulus (assembly GCF_901933205.1). NCBI lineage: Eukaryota > Metazoa > Chordata > Aves > Passeriformes > Thraupidae > Camarhynchus > Camarhynchus parvulus. The sequence continues at coordinate 9,333 of NW_022148367.1, forward strand.
TCCAGTATAAAAACCACCCCCTAAAACCCAAGGCATGCAGAAAACAAATACCCTGACAGTTTTTTGTTTCCCAATAAGAATAAAATTTTAGTTGCATATCTTTGTGCTGTTTTCAGCAAGAGTAAATTTTCTTTGCAGTGGCTGGTGTGGGGCTGTGTTTGAATTTGTGCTGAACACAGAGTTGATCACACAGAGATGTTTTTGTTGCTGCTGAGCAGGGCTGCACAGAGCCAAGGCCTTCTCTGCTTTTTGTTAACCCCACTGGTGAGGGAGCTGGGGGTGCCTGGGAGGGTGGGAGGGGACACAGCCAGGACAAGTGACCCCAGTGACTAAAGGGACATTCCAGACCATGTGGAATCATGGTCAGTGTATAAAGTGGGAGGAAGAGTAAAGAAAAGGAGGACATTTGCAGTGATGGTGTTTGTCCTTCCCAAGTCACCTTTACTCATGACAGAGTCTTGATCTCCTGGAGAAGGCTGAACTCCTGCCTGTTCATGGGGAGCAAGGAATTAATTCCCTGTTTTGCTTTGCTTGTGTGAATGGCTATTACTTTCATCATTAAACTGTCCTTATCTCAGCCCATGATTTTGTAGCTTTTACCCTTCTAGTTTTTCCCTCCCAGTCCCATTGGTGTGGGAGTGAGCAAAGAGCTGTGTGGGGCTAGACTGCCAGCTGGGGTTAAACCATGACAAACTTTTTGTTGGTTTCCCTGTGGAGAGCCACATATATCCTCAGGTATATAATCTGATACTTAGAAAATCACAGAGTGTCCTGGATTGAAATGGACCTTAAAGATCATCCAGTTCCATCCTGTCTGCCATGGCCAGGGATACCTTCCACTAGACCAGGCTGCTCAGAGCCCCATCCAGCCTGGCCTTGAACATTTCCAGGGATAAGGCAGCACCAGCTTCTCTGGGTAGCCTGTGCCAGTGCCTCACCACCCTCCCAGTAAGATATTTCTTTGCAATAACTAATCTAAACCTACTCTCTTTCAGTTTGAAGCCATCCCTCCCTTGTTCTGTCACTACACGCTCTTGAAATAGTCCATTCCAATCTGTCTTGTACTGGAGATCCTTGCTTTCAGAGATCTTCTGACATCCTTAGACCGGAAATTGTCCTTCAAACCTGGAACTGTCCTTCAAGTAAATTTCAACTGCCATCCCCGAAAAGGCTTAAATCTCCTGCAACATTCAAAGGCAATTTTGTTTTCTGCTGGAATTTCAAGGAGTAGGGACAAGTGCATGTTTGACATTTTGTCAGGTGACTTTTGTTTCTAGCACAAGAAGTTAAATCCAGTTTAGCCACATATTGAGCTACATCTTCAATCCTCTGCAGGTGCTGTGTGCAGGTCACAGGATTTCCAGGCACAAAACCTAAAAGAAAAAGAAATCCATGACCACTTAGATCTTATCCTCCTTAGCAAACATTTAGGAAGCACTAGAAATATAAAGTGTAAGTATTTTAATAATAATATTAAGACGTTTCCTACCTTAGAAATTCTACATTACTTTGTAAAGGCAGAAAAGAAGATACTGACATCCCAGAGGATGGAAACAAGAGGCTCAATAATTCATCCCCCTGATTTAGAGGAATCTTCAAAACCACTGAGAATTGCTGCATCAGTATCAGTGGGAACACTGAATTTATAAAGCAGACTGTAATGCCATAAAATGTATATCTAAGGCATCTCTGCACAGCTAGGTGAAGCTGCAAAAGCAATAAAGCTTAATTAAATTATCCAGTTACTTAATAAAAGAAGCATGGTGAAGGCCTTGTGGCACGAGCTTCACCATGGCCTGGCAGCTAAAAAAAATCTCTTCAGATGTTCTTATTGATGCCAGTATGGCTTGAGTCAATAATTTCTGGCTGGTGTGGATGCATCTACCAAGTTGAAATGACCCTTTCTCTGGCTGGAGAGGTGTAGGTAACTATCTAATTGCAAACCTCAAACAGCATTGTAATTGCTTGAGAATGTTCATCAATTTGGGAATATTTATTAAAAGTATATTGAACATAATTCTGAAAGCCCCTAGAATTCCGAAGGAAAACATAATTACCTAAGGGATTGGTACGGGTTTATGCTACAATTTATGTTATTTGCCTCTAGATGGTGCTCTCACGTTGAGATGAAACAGCTTTTTATCACAACTCTCAAAATTAATGAATATTAGTTAAACATTTCTCTCAAAGTCAAAAATGTCAATGTTTTCAAAAGAGCAAGGAAAAAACTTGCTGGAATGCATATGAGTGTGCCATATGGTAGTTTCAGATCACTGATGTCCCCCAGATCGCTTGAGGAAGGGATTTTAATTCAAGGAAAATCAGCACTAAAGCCACACAATACTTCATAGAAAAAGTTAAAAATTCTGAAAAAAATTAAAGCATTTGTCAAATAATACCTTTATAGTTAAATAACATAATTCCAAATGGGTGATCATCCAGCATTACAAACTGGAAAACAAGGGCAAACAAATTTAGCAGTGAAGCTCAATATTTTACTGTAAGGACAAAGCCCACTGTTCCCTGTGTGGTTTGTGCATATTTCGACTCAACATTCTCCTTCACATGATGCAAGCACTATGCCAGAAAGTAGAGGTGATTTATGTGTCTCAGAGATTTCACATGTCCATTGTGTTTGAGCAGGAAACAAGTGTTTACACCATTTACAAATTATGTGAATTCTTCTGGACCCGTTTCTATTTTCAACAAGCAAGTCAGTTCCCAGAGAAGATGCCTGTCGAGGCAAGCCAGCCTTGTGCCTCGCCTGCTTGGCTTCCGATATTTGGACATCGCCTGCTCCTGTGCCCTTAGGAGGTGATGTTTCCAAAGCGACCAGCACTGATGGACCCCGGTACCTTCAAGAAACATTTTCCCTGCGGACCTTGCTTAGCAGTTTCTTGAGCAGCCTGGAGTCTGCTGTCTTAATGCTCCGAGCTGAGGCTTTGCTGACACCCTTTTCCTCTTGTCAGAGGTTTGAGCCTCCATTTATTTGTGGTGCCTGTGGCCAAGAGGGTCCCCAATCCCCACTTGCCCCAGGGCACGTGAGGCTCAGATGGTGGCCTGGCTCTAGGAGGGGGCTGAGCTGGAGAGTCCTGGGCTGTGGGGGAGCTCCTCCCTTACTGGGAGGAGGCTTCCTGGGGAGGAAGAAGGCTCTGGCATGAGCCATGAGGCCTGGTGTGCATTTGCCTGCTGCCGATGGGAGGGAAAGAAAGAGGAAGATTTCATCGGGGCTCAGCCTGAAATGACATTCTGCTGCTTCTGGTTCTTCTCAGAGCTTTGGAGAGGAGACATCTCTGTCCTGGACACCCGCCGACCCTTGCAATGCACACATGGACCTGTGTGTCGCTTCAGGAGACACACCAAGAAGCCCCTGTCACTTTGAAAGGGCAGCTGTTGTTTCATTGTTGCATTTATTGGGTCGGTCAAGCCCCTCGTACCCCCACTACAGCCTATGCTTGAAGACACAGAAGTACCGTCCTGGAGGAAGGGCATGGAAAGCTTGACAAAGGCTGAAGGGAGTACTCTGATTTCCCCTTTTCCCAAGAGGTTTCTTTAGCTGAAGTTGCTGACAAGGACCAGACTTGACTCGCCGCAATGGGTTTGTTGTTGTTCTATTTCTCGGGTCCTCAGTCCTGCGTGGGATTTGTTAAGTGGTGCTGCAGGGGCTCCAGCAAGGCGTCAAAAACACCTGCCCCACCCCCAAGGGTGGCACAAGATCTCCTCCAGCTCTGGCCTGTCCGCGGGGTGCTTGGCGAAACACCAGTGGATCAGATGCTGGCACTCTGGGGAGAGAAGGCAGACAGTGCCAGTCACTGGCAGAAGGCGCCTGCCCAGCTGCCCCCGCGCCCCGGGGGGGGCCCAGACCCGCGTGTGCTCGGGTGCGCCGCGCCCGCGCCGCCCCCCCGACCTACTCTGCCCCGCAGGAAGAGACCGGCACAGCGGGACACGGCCGCCTCCTTCGGCTGCGCGGGCCATGCTGACCCCATCGGCACGGGCCACCTCCTGCCGCCGGCCTTGGGGGCGGATCAACGTTGCGCGGAGCTGCGTGAGGGCCATGCCAGGCTGCGTGCTGCCATCTGCCACAGCCTGCCTTCTTGGGGCCGGAGACCAACCTGGAGAGACCTGCTGCCAGAAGAAGAGCTGCCCCAGCAGCCCGCAGCCCGGGAGGGAGTGGGGCCCTGCAGTGCCTGGCACCGGGAGCAGGGCCCGGGCCCTGGGCTCACCGGCAAACCGCGTGTAGGCCCGCTCCTGGAGGAAGGTGCCGCAACCGAAGTCGATGAGCTTCAGGTCGCCGCTCTCGGGTCCACGAGGAGGTTCTCCGGCTTGATGTCCCGGTGCAGGACGCCGCAGGCGGTGCAGTGCCGCACGGCCTCCAGCACCTGGACGAAAAGCCAGCGTGCCGCCTCCTCGCTCAGCAACTCATGCTCCTGCAGGAACTGCGGGAGATCCTGCCATGCCTCCGGCCGCTCCATCACCAGCACGAAGCTGTCAGGCAGCTCGAACCAGTCGAGGAGCTGGATGATGTTGTAGCAGCCAGAGCGCACCTTCTCCATCAGCACGATCTCCATGGGCACGCGGGTGCCGTCGGGCTGTGAGGAGGAGAAAATCAGTGCCTCCGGCAGGCCTGCTGCTGCTGCCCTGGGGCTGCTGCGCTGCGCCCTGCCTGGGATGCCCCGGCGCCCCCTTGCGCAGCCTCCCTGGTGCTTGGGCTTCCTCCCGCCCAGGGGATGCTTGGGCGGTGCCCCTGCCCGGCCCCGCCGCCGCCGCTGTTTGGCACGGCCGGGCCCGCGATGCTGCGGCTCGCACGCTCAGGCCACGCCCGCTGCCCCCGCCATCCCCCGCCTGCCGCTGCCAGTCGGCGCCCCGGGATCCTCCCTGCCCGCCCCGGCCCGCTCTGTGCCGCCGGGCCCGCTCACTCACCAGCTCGACCCACTGCAGGACGCTCTCCCGGGCCACGCGTTTGATGGCCACCTGCAAGCCATGGAGAGAGGAGGGCTGAGCTCCGCCCTGCCCCTCCCCACCGCTGCCCCTCGTCCCACGCCCGGCCGTCGCGGCCACTCACCGGGCTCCCGTCGGAGAGGCGGATGCCCGAGAAAACGGTGCCGAAGCCACCGCTGCCCAGCTGCGGGCCCAGCTGGTACAGCTCCTGCAGCTCCCTCTTTTGCCCTGCAAAAGGCCGAGAGCGAGCCATCAGCCCCGCGCCCAGGAACCCCCCCAGTGCCCGCCAGTGCAGCGGGCCGGGCCCCGCTGGGCCGCGCCGCTCTCACCTGCTCCCTGCTGCTGCGCCGGGCAGCGCCACTGCCCCCGCAGCCGACGGGCTGGCGAGCGGCAGAGCCGGGCCCGGGCAGCGCCACAGGCGGCTGCAGGAGCCCCGCGCGGCAGCGGCACGGCGGCACCGTCGCTGTCCCCGGCCTCGTGGGCTGCACTCTGCTCTTGGCGACGGCCGGGGCTGCAGCCCGAGGCTTCTTCGCCCAGGGGGGTGCCAGGAGCAGCTGCAAACAAAGCAGGGCTTTCTGAAGCCGTGCCATCAGAGGCACTGGAAAGAGCCAGCGGCTAGGCTGCTCCCAGGGGCCCTGGCCTGGCCTGGCCGCGCCCCTAAGAGCCCCGGGGGAGCCTCAGACAGCTCCTCAGGAGATCTCACCTGCTATTGGAGAGCCCTTCGTGGCAGGCGAGGGCTGCCTTGGCACAGCTTCCTGGGGATGGAGGAGCCTCCTTGGTGTCTCCAGGCTCGTCTCCACCACCAGGCTCGGGCTTTCGCCAGCTGGCACAAGCGGCACGGCGTCCTGGCAGCTGTGGGATGCCCGCTGCTGGCTCCAGGACGCTTGCTGCTCGGCCAGCTTCTCCCGAGAAGGCTCCCCTGGATCGGGCTGGGCTCCCGTTTGGACTTCTGGGCTTTCCCCGGCCACGTCAGGGGTCAGGGTTGCGCCCGCGTTGTTGAAGCCCGTGAGTCCAAGGGAGCTGGGAGACCTGTCCACGGGCTCTGCACCTTCTGCAGGCTGACAGGTCTCACTGAGCCTCTGCGAGGGATGGAGGCTGTCAGAGATAGCAGAGGCTCCTGGCAGGATGCAGGGTCTCTGACAGCCTGAGGCTCCTGCATGGATGGCTCTCCCCTGCTGTGCCATCCTTGCAGGCCTTGAGGCTCTCCCAGCGATGGAGAATCTTGCTGGGAGCAGCCTCTTGAGGGGATGGAGGCTTTGGGAGGAGCTGGACGGGCCACAGCAGGGCAGGTGGCCTCGCTTCACCAGCTCCTCCAGCTGTTTCCACAGCGCCTGCCACATCCCCGAGTAGAGCGGCGCACGTGTCCCCTTGGCATCCCAGAGCAGGCGCATCAGCTGCTGCAGCTCCCGGGCCACTGCCACGCAGGGGCCGCAGCTGCAGGGCCTGCCCAGGGGCCTGGCGGGAGCACGTGGCCGCTTGCGCCGAGTGGCCCAAGGCCTGGGGGACCTGGGAGCCACAGGGGCTCCTCGGTTCCTCCGTGAGCCTCTGGGCCGGACCCCGGGGCGCTCGCTCCTCCACGCTGTCCGTGCCCGCCGGCTCGCTGGCTGCCGGTGGCCAAGGGCCCACCAGACAGCCCCAGCGGCCAGCAGCAGGACAAGCACGGTCAGCAGGACGCCGCCGTCACTCGTGGCTCCGGCACGTCCCATCGCGACTGCACTGGTGGCCGTGGGCGCTGGCCCGGCTTATATGCAGCGCCAGCGCGGTGATGTCACAGTGCTGCGGCCGGCACAGCCCTGGCACATCACAGCCCTGCCTCACGCCAGCGCTCAGCCCCTCTGTGACCTCAGAGCCCAGCCCGCCTCCGGGAGCAGCGGAACCGGCTCGTGGCTGAAGATGGACACGGCCAGAGAAAGCTGCTGGCAGGGAGAACGGGAGCCCAGCCTGTGGCAAGGCAGCGTTCCCTGGAGCAAGGGGCGCACCTGGAAGAGCGCTGGTGCCAGCAGCGTCACGCCCACGGCTCCCGGGATGTTTGTTCCTGGCTGGAAGCACCCACTACTGTGTGCCTGAGAAGATAGAGCCTCCAGAGAACAAAGGGAGTTGAAGTTCCTGTGTCTCTGGGAAGCTCTCCTGAAGTGGCTGTGGAGGGCAGGAAGAGTTTCTTGTTAGCAGCTCGCTGACTTCTGCTGTGCCTCTGCTCTGAATAAATCGGGATTTGCCAAGGAGCACTCCTTGTGCTCCCACTGCTCTAGCTTGGACTGGGATTTGGTGTCTTTCTTCCCAATAGCTGGCACGTGTTGGCTTTGGATGGGAAGGAATGCTGTGCCCCAAACAGGGGTGCTTTGGTTTCCGCTGAGCCGGGCTCGCCCTCTTCAAGGACTTTGCAGTGTCCCTTGGTGCACCAGTGCAATGCTTTCCACTGGCAAGGGAGGGATGAGCGTCGAAGGCAGAGGCAACGAATGCACCTTAAACACCTTTGCTCCGTGTCTCTGTCCTTGTCTGGGAGGGGACCATCCGTATCCTGGAAGGGGACAATGTTATTTCAATGTTATTTCTACAATGGGGTTTCTTTACCATTAATGTATTTAAAACCACTCTTTTTATCGTGCTCTGCATTTCTGGCCGCCTTTATCTCCCGCTGAGCTTTCAGCACACCAAATTTCTTTCTGCAGTGGCTAGAAGCATCTGTGTATTCTTCTCGTGACCTGGATGCCACAGGGCACACAGCTTCCTTTTCCATCCTCTTTCCTGGAGAAGGTGCCTGTCCGGGCGAGCCAGCCTTGTGCCTCGCCTGCTTGGCTTCCGACATTTGGGCATCGCCTGCTCAGTGCCCTTAGGAGGTGATGTTTCCAAAGCCACCAGCATTGATGCACCCCAGTACCTTCAAAAACCATTTTCCCTGGGGACCTTGCTTAGCAGTTCCCTGAGCAGCCTGAAATCTGCTCTCTTCCTGCTCCAAGCTGAGGCTTTGCTGGGGCCCTTTTCCTCTTGTCAGAGGTTTCAGCCTCCATTGATTTGTGGTGGCTGTGGCCAAGAGGGTCCCCAGTCCCCGCTTGGCCCAGGGCACGTGGGGCTCAGACGGCGGCCTGGCTCTAGGGGGGCTGAGCTGCAGAGTCCTGGGCTGTGGGGGGCTCCTCCCTTGCTGGGAGGAAGCTTCCTGGGGAGGAAGCAAGCTCTGGCATGAGCCCTGAGGCCTGGTGTGCATTGGCCTGCTGCCGACGGGAGGGAAAGAAAGAGGAAGAGTTCATCGGGGCTCAAGCTGAAATGACGTTCTGCTGCTTCTGGTTCTTCTCAGAGCTTTGGAGAGGAGGCATCTCTGTCCCTGACCCACACAAGCCCTTGGAATGCACACAGGGAGGCGTGTGTCACTTGAGGAGACACACCAAGAAGCCTCTGTCACTTTCAAAGGGCAGCTGTTGTGTCACTGTTGCATTTCTTGGCTCGGTCAAGCCCCTCCTCCCCGCACTACTACAGCCTGTGCTTGAAGACACAAAAGGACCGTCCTGGAGGAAAGGCATGGAAAGCTTGGCAAAGGCTGAAGGGAGCCCTCTGATTTCCTTGTTTCCCAAGAGGTTTCTTGAGCTGAAGTTGCTGACAAGGACCAGACTTGACACGCCGCAATGGGTTTGTTTTGTTTTATTTCTCGGGTCCTCAGTCCTGTGTGGGATTCGGTAAGTGGGTGCTGCAGGGGCTCCGGCAAGGCGTCAAAAACGCCTGCCCTGCACCCAAGGGTGGCGCGGGATCTCCTCCAGCTGCAGCCTTTCCGCGGGGTGCTTGGCCAAGCACCAGCGGATCAGATGCTGGCACTCTGGGGAGAGAAGGCAGACAGCGGCGGTCAGCGGCAGAAGGCTCCTGCCCAGCTGCCCCCGGCGCCCGGGCCGCGCTGCGTGTGCTCGGGGCCGCGCCGGCCCCCCGAGCGACTCTGCCCCGCGGGAAGAGAGCGGCGCGGCGGGACACGGCCGCCTCCTTCGGCCGCGCGGGCCACACCGACCCCGTGGGCACGGGCCGCCTCCTGCGGCCGGCCTCGGGGCAGATCGACGCCGCGCGGAGCGGGCGTGAGGGCCGCGCGCCGGGCCGCGCGGCGCCGGCCGCCAGAGCCGCCTTCTCGGGGCCGGAGACCAACCTGGAGAGACCTGCTGCCAGAAGAAGAGCTGCCCCAGCACGATGGCATGGTCGTCCTCGAAGGGGAGGCTCCCGCACACCATGACGTAGAGCAGCACGCCCAGGGACCAGACGGTGGCCGCATGGCCGTGGTAGCAGCCAAGCCAGATCCACTCGGGCGGGCTGTAGGCGTGCGTTCCTAGGGGAGACGGGCGGCGCTGTCCAGGCGCTGGCTGCTGCCTTGCAGAGCCCAGCGCCAGGCTCCTGGCTGAGGCGGGGGCCGCACCCGCGGCCACAGCTTCCCCCGAGGCCACCCCGCGTCCCCCAGCCAGCTGGCCGAAGGAAAGGAACCATTCTGCGGGGCAAACAAGGCTAGCAGAGCGGCCCAGGCCCCTGCGAGCCTGCCGAGCCGGGAGGCCCGGAGCCGGCTTTTGCCGCCCCGCTCTGTGGGCAGGGCCGGCAGCCGGCTCCCGGGGCACGGCGTCTGGCCCCGGCCAAAGGGCAGCCGGCTGAAGGCCGCAGCCCGCAGCCCGGGAGGGAGTGGGGCCCTGCAGTGCCTGGCACCGGGAGCAGGGCCCGGGCCCTGGGCTCACCGGCAAACCGCGTGTAGGCCCGCTCCTGGAGGAAGGTGCCGCAACCGAAGTCGATGAGCTTCAGGTCGCCGCTCTCCGGGTCCACGAGGAGGTTCTCCGGCTTGATGTCCCGGTGCAGGACGCCGCAGGCGGTGCAGTGCCGCACGGCCTCCAGCACCTGGACGAAAAGCCAGCGTGCCGCCTCCTCGCTCAGCAACCCATGCTCCTGCAGGAACTGCGGGAGATCCTGCCATGCCTCCGGCCGCTCCATCACCAGCACGAAGCTGTCAGGCAGCTCGAACCAGTCGAGGAGCTGGATGATGTTGTAGCAGCCAGAGCGCACCTTCTCCATCAGCACGATCTCCATGGGCACGCCGGGTGCCGTCGGGCTGTGAGGAGGAGAAAATCAGTGCCTCCGGCAGGCCTGCTGCTGCTGCCCTGGGGCTGCTGCGCTGCGCCCTGCCTGGGATGCCCCGGCGCCCCCTTGCGCAGCCTCCCTGGTGCTTGGGCTTCCTCCCGCCCCGGGGATGCTTGGGCGGTGCCCCTGCCCGGCCCCGCCGCCGCCGCTGTTTGGCACGGCCGGGCCCGCGATGCTGCGGCTCGCACGCTCAGGCCACGCCCGCTGCCCCCGGCCATCCCCCGCCTGCCGCTGCCAGTCGGCGCCCCGGGATCCTCCCTGCCCGCCCCGGCCCGCTCTGTGCCGCCGGGCCCGCTCACTCACCAGCTCGACCCACTGCAGGACGCTCTCCCGGGCCACGGCGTTTGATGGCCACCTGCAAGCCATGGAGAGAGGAGGGCTGAGCTCCGGCCCTGCCCCTCCCCACCGCTGCCCCTCGTCCCACGCCCGGCCGTCGCGGCCACTCACCGGGCTCCCGTCGGAGAGGCGGATGCCCGAGAAAACGGTGCCGGGCCACCGCTGCCCAGCTGCGGGCCCAGCTGGTACAGCTCCTGCAGCTCCTTCTTTTGCCCTGCAAAAGGCGAGAGCGAGCCATCAGCCCCGCGCCCAGGAACCCCCCAGTGCCCGCCAGTGCAGCGGGCCGGGCCCCCCGGCCGCGCCGCTCTCACCTGCTCCCTGCTGCGCGCCGGGCAGCGGCTACTGCCCCGCAGCCGACGGGCTGGCGAGCGGCAGAGCCGGGCCCGGGCAGCGCGCACAGGCGGCTGCAGGAGCCCCGCGGCAGCGCGGCACGGCGGCACCGTCGCTGTCCCCGGCCTCGTGGGCTGCACTCTGCTCTTGGCGACGGCCGGGGCTGCAGCCCGAGGCTTCTTCGCCCAGGGGGGTGCCAGGAGCAGCTGCAAACCAAGCAGGGCTTTCTGAAGCCGTGCCATCAGAGGCACTGGAAAGAGCCAGCGGCTAGGCTGCTCCCAGGGGCCCTGGCCTGGCCTGGCCGCGCCCCTAAGAGCCCCGGGGGAGCCTCAGACAGCTCCTCAGGAGATCTCACCTGCTATTGGAGAGCCCTTCGTGGCAGGCGAGGGCTGCCTTGGCACAGCTTCCTGGGGATGGAGGAGCCTCCTTGGTGTCTCCAGGCTCGTCTCCACCACCAGGCTCGGGCTGCCGCCAGCTGGCACAAGCGGCACGGCGTCCTGGCAGCTGTGGGATGCCCGCTGCTGGCTCCAGGACGCTTGCTGCTCGGCCAGCTTCTCCCGGAAGGCTCCCCTGGATCGGGCTGGGCTCCCGTTTGGACTTCTGGGCTTTCCCCGGCCACGTCAGGGGTCAGGGTTGCGCCCGCGTTGTTGAAGCCCGTGAGTCCAAGGGAGCTGGGAGACCTGTCCACGGGCTCTGCACCTTCTGCAGGCTGACAGGTCTCACTGAGCCTCTGCGAGGGATGGAGGCTGTCAGAGATAGCAGAGGCTCCTGGCAGGATGCAGGGTCTCTGACAGCCTGAGGCTCCTGCATGGATGGCTCTCCCCTGCTGTGCCATCCTTGCAGGCCTTGAGGCTCTCCCAGCGATGGAGAATCTTGCTGGGAGCAGCCTCTTGAGGGGATGGAGGCTTTGGGAGGAGCTGGACGGGCCACAGCAGGGTAGGTGGCCTCGCTTCACCAGCTCCTCCAGCTGTTTCCACAGCGCCTGCCACATCCCCGAGTAGAGCGGCGCACGTGTCCCCTTGGCATCCCAGAGCAGGCGCATCAGCTGCTGCAGCTCCCGGGCCACTGCCACGCAGGGGCCGCAGCTGCAGGGCCTGCCCAGGGGCCTGGCGGGAGCACGTGGCCGCTTGCGCCGAGTGGCCCGAGGCCTGGGGGACCTGGGAGCCACAGGGGCTCCTCGGTTCCTCCGTGAGCCTCTGGGCCGGACCCCGGGGCGCTTGCTCCTCTTCGCCGTCTGTGCCCGCCGGCTCGGTGGCTGCCGGTGGCCAAGGGCCCACCAGACAGCCCCAGCGGCCAGCAGCAGGACAAGCACGGTCAGCAGGACGCCGCCGTCACTCGTGACTCCGGGACGTCCCATCGCGACTGCACTGGCGGCCGTGGGCGCTGGCCCGGCTTATATGCAGCGCCAGCGCGGTGATGTCACAGTGCTGCGGCCGGCACAGCCCTGGCACATCACAGCCCTGCCTCACGCCAGCGCTCAGCCCCTCTGTGACCTCAGAGCCCAGCCCGCCTCCGGGAGCAGCGGAACCAGCTCGTGGCTGAAGATGGACACGGCCAGAGAAAGCTGCTGGCAGGGAGAACGGGAGCCCAGCCTGTGGCAAGGCAGCGTTCCCTGGAGCCAGGGGCGCACCTGGAAGAGCGCTGGTGCCAGCAGCGTCACGCCCACGGCTCCCGGGATGTTTGTTCCTGGCTGGAAGCACCCACTACTGTGTGCCTGAGAAGATAGAGCCTCCAGAGAACAAAGGGAGTTGAAGTTCCTGTGTCTCTGGGAAGCTCTCCTGAAGTGGCTGTGGAGGGCAGGAAGAGTTTCTTGTTAGCAGCTCGCTGACTTCTGCTGTGCCTCTGCTCTGAATAAATCGGGATTTGCCAAGGAGCACTCCTTGTGCTCCCACTGCTCTAGCTTGGACTGGGTTTTGGTGTCTTTCTTGCCAATAGCTGGCACGCGTTGGGTTTGGATGGGAAGGAATGCTGTGCCCCAAACAGGGGTGCTTTGGTTTCCGCTGAGCCGGGCTCGCTCTCTTCAAGGACTTTGCAGTGTCCCTTGGTACACCAGTGCAATGCTTTCCACTGGCACGGGAGGGATGAGCGTCGAAGGCAGAGGCAGCGAATGCACCTTAAACACCTTTGCTCCGTGTCTCTGTCCTTGTCTGTGAGGGGACCATCCGTATCCTGGAAGGGGACAATGTTATTTCAATGTTATTTCTACAATGGGGTTTCTTTACCATGAATGTATTTAAAACCACTCTTTTTATCATCCTCTGCATTTCTGGCCGCCTTTATCTCCTGCTGAGCTTTCAGCACACCAAATTCTCCCTTCATCACAGGGTAGCATCCTGCACCATGCAGAACATCATCAGCCAGCTAGCCACTCCGGGCCACAGGCCCCTGAACACCAACCCTTTTCCCTGGCAAACAAAACTCACTGGTCAGGTTCCTGGTGTCAGTTTTTAGGAAGCACTGGGGACTCTCGATGCAGCTCCGGTTGGTGGTGGTGGCAGATTGGGTCTGCTCAGGTGTACAAATTGAAATATATTTATATTTATATATATATGTCCAGGTCCATCTAAAATGGTTTTATTGTATATACTTATACACAGAATCATGTTACTCAGAGCCTTAAAGGCAGATGCAGTCCTGTTTCACGTTTGGCTGTCTTGGCTTTGATAAGGTCACAATTTAAATTCAAAACAAATCAAATGCAGCTTTCCATCGCATGCCTTCTTTGGCTGACAAATATGTATTTGTTCTGTACTGTATTTTTCTCTATCACGAATCAGAGAATATACTTTGGGATCTTTTATCAAATTCTCCTTAAGGTAAATGTGGTTTTACTTTAATCTATACCCTTTTAAAGTCAGCTGTCAGGGGAAGTCTACAGTTAAAATTTAATGCTGGAAATCTGAAATCACTTGCTGACGTTTGTGCAAGACTAGTACTGAGTTATGCCATAATCTGGCTTTTGTAAATGTTGATTAGTGTCTGCCTCTTATCTTCTTGATATCCAGCAGGTGGTACTGTTGACACAAAAATATCCTGTATTTTCCAAATCGATAATAACACCTTCAATTTCATGTTTTGGTTTGATACAACAGGCAGTTGTATTATTTCTATTGCATGTAAATCTGGAGAGAGAAACCAGTTCTGGCTGATAGTTTATAAAATTACCATGTCTATTTAATTATATAAAAATTAATACTCATTCATTATTAAAATATAGTTGGATTTTAACATGGAACTGTTCTGTTAGTTATCATACCTTGTAGTTATTTGAATTTTAAAATTTAGGACTCTTTATTCAAGAGAAGACAAGTGCCTGTAAGAGTGGCCACGACGGGAACTCGGTGAGATGGTCAAAGAATCTGATTTTATTGTGGGATACAAATGCTTATATGATATTTTAGAAGGCTAGTAATATATTACTACAATGATTGGGTCAAAAATCACATAAACAAACTTATGCATTTTACAACATTTTGTCATGGTTTGATGCTGGCACAATGCCAGTGCCCCCATGAAAATATATTCCCCCTTGCTTGCAGAGTTTGATGTAATTCTCTTTTTATGGTTAACCCGTCTGATTTAATCTTCTTGCAATTTTGATGTAATCCTCAAATTCTGTTTGCTATTGCCAAAGCATCCTGTTATCCAATCTCTTATGCTAACCGCGGGCAAAATCCATAATCTCCTCTCCTCTCCCCATATCCCAATATTTCGGGAATCAGAAGATCTTAGTTTTGTTATAAGCAGTTCTTAAAACAATAAAGACATGGACTGCTTTGCAGGAAAAGCAAAGGAACAGCTTAGTGGCAGCCAGGCCTTCTGCTGGAAAAGCAACTGCAGCTTCTGTGGGTGCTTATGTACATCTTTGTGGCCCTGGTGTTACTCATAGTCATTAGCCACCAGTTGAAATGCCAGTAGGAAGCAAGTGAGTCAATGGTGTCACAGGTTCCATGGGAGCAGGTGCAGCCCTGATGGACAGGGATGTGTGCCTGGTGTCTGTCTGGTTGGGTCAGCAGGGCTCCAGGGCTGGCACTCTCCACAGCAGTTCCACTCTGTCAGTCCCACTTTGCTGTTCCTTCTCTGGCTATATGGGTACATGCCACCATCCTTGCAGAGTGGCAAACTCAAGGGGACAATCAATTTCTGTCTGTAAAAGAGCTCTTGTATCTCTGTAAGTGCCACCTCCAATACAGGTGAGTATACTTGTGCAGTCCTGTTGGTTACAGAGCAGCAGGTCAGGCTGGAAGGGAGCAATTCCACCTCTGTAATGGCCTCTTCAGGACCATTTAGGTACCAGTACTGGTTTGGCATGGCCTGGGTTTCAGTAGCAGGGGGGCCACTGAGGTGGCTCCTGTGAGAAGCTGCTGAAGCTTCCACCATGTCCAGCAGAGCCAATGGCTGATGGCTCTGAAGATGGACATGCTGCTGGCCAAGGCTGAGAAAATTAGAGAGGCTGGTAACAGCTCTGGGATGACAGATTTAAGAAGAAAATCAAAACAAAGTCACATGGTTTTTGCTTCTAGTTAAAAAGAGGAGGAGTAGGTGAAAACATGTGAAGGAAACACCATGGAGACACCAAGGACAGTGGAGAAGGAGGGGCAGGAGATGCTCCAGGGGCCAGAGCTGAGATTCCTTTGCAGGCCCTGGTGATGGCCATGGGCATCTGTGTCCCTGCAGCCCCTGGGGATCCACGGGGGATGCAGAGATCCACCCACAGGGAATGGGAATCCACAGGGGATGCACAGATCCACCCACAGGGAATGGGGATCCACGGGGGATGCAGAGATCCACCCACAGCCCCTGGGGATCCATGGGGGATGCAGAGATCCACCCACAGGGAATGGGGATCCACGGGGGATGCAGAGATCCACCCACAGCCCCTGGGGATCCACAGGGGATGCAGAGATCCACCCACAGGGAATGGGGATCCATGGGGGATGCAGAGATCCACCACAGCCCCTGGGGAGGTGCCCGTG
>NW_022148368.1:0-25000 GCF_901933205.1 Camarhynchus parvulus
CCTCCTGAGTGGGCTGACAGGACAGGCAGCCTTCCCGCAGGACATCTGAAGTTCAGAGCAACCCAGCTTCAGATGACAGCCAGGGAAGTTCAGGCTGTGGGAGGCTTTGGCTCACAATTCACATCAATCCCCAGCTGTCAGGAGGAGAGAAATCCTTCCAAGAGCCCAGCTTTGGGGAAAGCACTCCCAAATGGAGCGAGCAGAAGCTGTGAAGGGAAGACCTAAGCCAACTCCTGTCCACCAAAACACCCAAAGAGCAAAGAAATCAGCACCAAAGTAAACTAAACAAAAAATCCTGTCTGTAGGCAGGCAAAAGAAGAAGGAATCATTTGAGGCAGAGGTACCCATGGGGAATGGTGAGGAAGTGCAGAGGGAGAAGCTCAGGACCATCCATTCGTGACTCACATGGCCTCGTTCCCCTGAGGAGGGTTCCTGTGTGAGGGATGTTCACAAAGTGCTGGACCAGCTCTGTTTTCTCACTGCCCAGGATGGGAAACTGAGGCACTGAAAGAGAGGAGATCAGCCTGCCACAGAGGAGAAAGGATGGTGAATTCTGTGTCCTTCAGACTCAGCATCTCTTACCAAAGGGGCCACCAGCCACTGCCCTACAGCAGCAAATCTCAAGGCACAAAATGCATTTTGGCACCAGAAATGTGTCCATGAACAGAGAGGGGAAGCACCTTTGGCTCTGGACACACAAGGACCAATCACAGAGCTGGCACACAGAGAAGGACACAGCTCAAAGCTCTGCCATCACCAGCCACCCTTGGGCTGCTCTGTAGATGATATTCTTGCCCCTGACGAGGGGAGGGAATGATGCATCCGACTCCATCTCATCAGAAGGCTAATTAATTACTTTATATTATATTATATTATTCTATACTATATTACACTATTACTATATTATACTATATTATTACTATATTACACTATATTATACTATAATTTTACTTTATTATACTATATTACACTATAGTACACTATATTATTACTATATTAAAGTATATTGTACTATATTACACTACATTACACTATATTATTACTATATTACACTATATTATACTATATTACACTATATTATTATTATATTACATTATATTATTACTATATTACATTATATTCTCTCTCCCCAACAAGGAGAGAGAATGATGCATCTGACTCCATCTTATCAGAAAGCTAATTAATTTCTTTATTATACTATATTATTCTATACTATATTACATTATATTAAATAACATCTAAACTGAACCTGCCAAGCACTCAGCTCTGCACACACTGCACAGAATCTCGTGGCTGTCAGTGACAGTCCTGACACACACACACACACACACACCTGGCCCTGACAGGCCAGGGAAAGCAAAACACCGTCACTGTGGGTAAACAATTTGCGTATTGCATTCTACTTTGGCACAAACACAGGCACAGCAAATGATAAAAATTGTTTTCCCTTCTCTGAGGTTCAGAGAATGTGAAACCCAGAAATATTCTTGGGGAGAATTGTGCCTTGCTTTTCTCTGTGTTCTCTGTGAAGAGAAATGTGGTGACACCGCTCTGTC
Source organism: Camarhynchus parvulus (assembly GCF_901933205.1). Classification (NCBI taxonomy): domain Eukaryota; kingdom Metazoa; phylum Chordata; class Aves; order Passeriformes; family Thraupidae; genus Camarhynchus; species Camarhynchus parvulus. The sequence goes on from NW_022148368.1 coordinate 1,557, forward strand.
TGTCTCTGGGTTTTATAACCTGAACACAAAGCTGTGGATTCTGGAGCCACAGATGACTTTAACACACAAGCACAATAAGGAAACTCCCAATATTCTCAGACATTTGATGCTCTGATGTATTTTAAAGGGATCTGTCTAGGTTTGGCTGTTTCTATTAACACAGGAATAAAAGGACACTTTTGGAGTGGTGTCTCAATAAAGCCTGTGCATGACAGATAGAGAATGACATGAAAAACTCCCTGCAGTCATTAACAGCACACATTCACACTGCTTTTAACTTGTTAGATCCACGTAGCTGAAGTGGAAACCACCTAATTCTGCCCTCCAAGCCCATGTGAAAGTTTGAGACTATTGCTGTGATCTTTAGCTTTTTAAAGTCAACAGCACTCACAGAAGCCACTGTTTTACTGACAGTTCATCTTTTATTCCCTAATTTAAAACACCTCTCAGAAACAACCCTCAATTTATGTAATTTGTGTAAAAATGAGTAAACTTCTTTTTGTAATAAGTTTTGGCCTTAGCTCTTCCTTGGATTTTCTTTATACATTCACAGTAGAAATTTTGAAGCAAAGTGTCCTACCTGCAGCAATTCTGCTATCCAGTGCCTCCAAAATGGCTCATTCCAATTTTGATAGAAGTATTTCCCTTGTTTTCTTAAATTAGGAATGGTGTTGGGCCGATGATTCCTACTGTCAGCTTACACTGCAGATTAAAAATTATTTAAATTATTTAAAAATTATTTTGAATTATTTTGAATGCAGATGTTCTTCTTCTACAGCTGGAATAATCTATTGACATTAGCATGTGGCATTTACCATAGAAAGTCAGCCAAGGACTTGTCTCACAGAGAGGAAGAAAAGGAATTTGTTAGATTTTTTTCAACTCAGCTGAAAGCTGAGAGGCCTCAATGCATCTCTATTTTTTGCCCATGAAGGGAACAGCTGAGCTGCCTCTGCTGCTTAAATAGAGTCTCTTGAAATCCCTAAATCCCCTAGAGGTGGGGTCGATTTAATCTGATTTCAGAGCTGTCAGGGATGGTTGTTCAGGGCTGTGCTCCCTCTGTGGGCAAGGGGATGTAGCAAACATCCTCACACCAGCACTGAAATGCTGTTCTGGATGGAGCCCTCCTCACTGTCTGGAAAGTGGGACCAGAGGGACTCCTGCACACACAGACATCTCATCTCTTATACGCCCAAGGCTGTGAACTCTGCATCCTCACCAGCTGGGGACTGATTGTTAACCTGAAAGGTCTGAGCAGCAGCTGGAAGTATCAAGGGATGTGTGACTCCAAGGGCAGAATTAGCCTGATGCTGCCTGTGTTAATTGGACTGGTGCCTTTAGGGGCAGTGCTGTCTCTGCTGGGAGAGTTTTCATTCAACTCCAGCCACTCACAGCTCATTCTTCAATTTTTAGTGACTGCTTGTCAACTGTTAATCCTTCCTTCCTTCCTTCCTTCCTTCCTTCCTTCCTTCCTTCCTTCCTTCCTTCCTTCCTTCCTTCCTTCCTTCCTTCCTTCCTTCCTTCCTTCCTTCCTTCCTTCCCCCTCCTTCCCTCCCTCCCTCAATTCCTTCCAAAATTCCTTTCTTCCTCCCATTTCCTTCCATCAATTACAGTAGGAAAAAAGATCCAATCCAACAAAAATCAGATTTGACTGGAATTTCAGGAATTAACTTTGTGCCAACGTGCACAGAGCTGTGAGCAGCATCACCCCCTGATGTGGTCAGAGACACCTGGTCTGGGAAAAGACTGATAAGAGAACCAGAGAATGAGGACCAAATTTACATCAAAGGAAAAGGGATCAATAACAAAAAGGAGATTGAAGTGAGAGGGGAAAGGAAGTTTCTTCATTCAGTGACTGAATTTTTAATTTCACAGAATTTGCTTCTTACCCACACAGGAGAGGGCAACAAACAAGTTTCATTTCTGTAGCCATCTGATGGCAGGCAAATGCTGGTGATCTTCTGAGCCAATCCCCTGTATGGTCAGCAGAGAGGAAAAAAACACTCTAAGGATGAAATTCATGTGAATTTTCCAGATCTCCCATTACTTCTGAAATTGTACCTTCCCCCAAACAGCTTCCAGGAGGATCGCCAGGACAGGTACTACAGGCCATGATCTTTTTAGAACACAGGGTAAGGGGCAATGCCAGTGTGCTCTGGAGGATTTATTTGTGGGCTTTCTCTAGCCCAAAGCCATGCAAAACTGGGAACATCCTGGAGGTTTCACTGGCTGGAAGGCCAAAGGAGGGTCAGAGAAACAGGGGCTGAATCCCTTCCAGGCTGTAACACTGAACCAGAGCTGCCAGGGAGGACTCAGAGAGGGCCCAGGCAGGGCTGCTCCCTTCTCATGGGGACACCCTGAGCCTGGTCCTCACCTGAGCTCCAGCTGTGTCTCAGCCAGCCCTGCACCTGTCACTGTCATATTTTCTGGAAAATTCCCTTTGGCAGGATTTTTTCTCCTGGGAAGCTGAGAAGCCTCAGAAGAAAAGGAAAACAATATTATCTCATTTGCTTCTCCTGTGTTTTGCTGCTTTGGAATGTGGTTGGAGATTGTTTATCCAACAGGTGGTTGTTTGATCAGTTTCATGTGAATTGTTTTGACTTAATGGCCAATTATGGTCAGGCTATGTTATACTCTGAGGAGAGAGTCACAAGTTTTTAAATATTATCTTGTTAGCCTTCTGTAAGTATCCTTTTTCTATTCTTTAGTAGAGTTTTAGTACAGCATTCTTTAATACAATATAGCAACATAAAATAACAAATGAGCCTTCTAAGAACATGGAGTCAGATGCATCACGATTCATCATCAGATTCATTTCCTCCCCACGATGGAGGACCCTGAAAATACCACACTGAACCTGCCCAGGGCACCTGCTGGTCTGGGCTGGGCTCACACAATGACTTCCCAGCTGCGCCTCAGACTTTCTCATCACCATGGACTTGATAGATTCCCTAGATCACCAGGGCTGAGGTCAAGAGTCTCCACTGGCCTTGTCCGTTAGAGACCCTGACTGGTGATTTCTGATTTCCCAAGGACATCTCTGATGGCAGTTAGCCCCTCTGATAAAAACCAGGAACTTTGCCTGTCCCTGGTCAGCTCTCCCCATTGCTATCAGAGGATGGGGAGAGAAACAAAAAACAAAAAGAAAATAAAATCCAGACAGAATCAGCCCACATGCAGGGTCCCAGGGGCTCTCTCCAAAGGTCTCTGATGAGATATGCATTATCAAACACCCCATTCCTCTCCCTGTGCTCTGAACCAGCCCAGATCTCTCCAGTTTTTTGAGAAGATCGTGACAAAAGCGCAGAGAACGTGTCATGAGCCCCTCACCAAGCCACAGTTTGGGGGTTGTGAGAACAAAAGCAGTAAATGACACGGCCACAGGCAGGCTGAGGTTTCCTGTGTCAGCTCCTCATGACATATATAGAGGTTGCCATTCTGTACCTGTCTCCTGCCTGGCCACAGCTACTGCTTTGGCTCATCAGGGAGATGCTGCTGCTCCTTCTGCTCACAAATGCTTTTGTCCTTCTGCCCTGGGCTGGGGCTGGTGAGTACACAGAGATGGGACTTAGGAACATGCAAGGGCACAGATGGACTCTGAGCAGTCAATCTCAGGAAAGGCTCCTGCCTCACCTTCTCTCCTGTCTCTACTCTCCTACTTTCCTCTCTGCTCCCAACTCCCAGCTCAGCATGTGCCTGAAGCCAGTGAGGCATTAGAGGCACTAGAGCTGTGCCCTTGATGGCATTTGAGTCATCCAGAGCCAGGGGTGGTCAGACCCCAGACAGTGCTGCTTGTCTTTCTCTCCATTGTGCCCCAGCAATGCTTTGGACAGCCCCAGGAAGGAGAGTTGTTGGGATCACTGGCACCTGGCATTAGAGGATGAGCCTTTCCTTTCATGCAACCCCAAACTTGACAGGACACAGCAGCATATTAACATTTATATTAACATTTATATTTAACATTCATATTAACATTTCCCATCTCTCTTCCAGGAAGGATCATTGGTGGACGAGAAGTTAAACCCCACTCCAGACCCTACATGGCTTATTTAGAAATTAAAAATGGCTCAAAACCTAGTTACTGTGGAGGGTTCCTGATTCGCCCAGATGCAGTGCTCTCAGCAGCTCACTGTGTGGATAAAAAAGGGTAAGACTCCATTGTTCTTGCACAGGTGATTTTTTCCAGTCTCACACAGTCCCAGGGGGCCTCAGCCCTGCTCTGGGCTGAAACAGTACCCTGTGTCTCTTCAGGCAGAGCAGGGATCTCTGGAGCTGAGCTCTCCTCTGTGAGTGCAGGAATTGTCTGCCTGATTGGTGCTGAGTGTCCTTGGGGACAGGAATGCTCACAGGGGTCTCCAGGGTCATGGTTTCTCCCATGGCTTAGAGCTGCTGCTGGAGAAGGGCTCCAGTGTCTCCCCTGCCCTGCTTCCCTTTGTGCTCAGCACGGGGCAGCTGCCACCTGTGTCAGTGTGGGCTGAGGGATCCTCAGCTGGGCTCTGGAAGGAACCCAGGTGAGAGAGGACAACTTGCCGAGAGCTGCTCTGGGGAGGTTTCTGCCACCACCACCTCTCTCCAGCCACCTGCCCTGGGGGCTGTTCCTGTCAATGCAGCTGGAATGTGTTGGTGTTTCCTGGCAGGACAGTGAGGGTCACTGTGACTCTGGGAGCCCACAATGTAAACAGCCGAGAACGGAGCCAGCAGAAGATCCGTGCTGGAAAATGGGTCATCCATCCTCAATATTTGCATAAAGGCTTCAAAAATGACATTGTGCTGCTGAAGGTATGGCCCAACACATCCTTCCTACCTGAGGGATCCCCCCCTGCTCAGCTCCCCAAACTCTGAACTTGCTCCTAATCCTTTGCTGGCTCCAACCTCGTGTTCTCTCTGCCTGACAGCTGAAGCCAAGGGCCAGGATCAATAAGCATGTGCAGTTTATCTCCATTCCCAGGAGAAATGAACATGTGAGAGAAGGAGATTTATGCACGGTGTCTGGCTGGGGCTGGACATCTGTGACAGGAAACAAGACTAACATGATGCGAGAAGTGAAACTGAAGGTGCAAGAGGAGAAAATCTGTCAGCAGCTTTTCCGTAACTACCAGCGTCAGTCTATGATCTGTGTTGGTGATAAATACAGTAAAAAAGCAACTTACAAGGTAAGTGTTGTTTTGGGCTGCAAGCTTGGGAGGAGGTTGGGACTGGAAATTCAGCTTGGTTCTCAGGTGAAAGCCAAAGGACACCAGAATGAACCAGGACCTTCAGAATGATGAGCTGAGGGTCCTCACAGAAGCTCTGAAGCTGATGTGCTCCCTGAACTGGGGTGCATTTTCCTAACTATCAGCAACATTTGCTTTTTTACTTACCTGGGGATGTTCTACCCAGCCTAACCAGTGCTTTGGGGTGTAAATTCCTTGTGATATCCTTGCTCATATGGCTTAGGTATTTCCCCATGTCTAACGTTGGTCAATGTTCTTCCTTTGAGTTTTTGAATCTCAGAGAGCCTCCAGGCCTGAACTGTTTCACGGGTGGGCTTAGAGGAGCAGTGAGGCAGCTACAAACGCTGAGAGCTGGGTCTGGAGGGAGGGAGGTGCTTGGAAGAGGAGGTTCTTCACCTGGAGGGAGGGAAGAGGAAACTTGCTGCTTAAGGCAGAGAGAGCTGAGCTGTGGCATGTCTGACCCCTCTCACTCCTTTCATGGCACAGGGTGATTCTGGTGGCCCATTAGTCTGCAATAAGAAGGCTCATGGCATTGTTTCTCATGCACGTGAGCACAATCTCTTCCCTGAGGCATTCACCAGGATCTCGCACTTTGAGCCCTGGATCCGTAAGCAGCTGAAGAGGTTTTCACTCCAAGATATTCCTGGCTATCCATCCTCTGACTAAAATGCTCATTGCCCCTTCTCCACAATGCATCAAACACCTGCTGGTGCTCAGAAGCTCCCAGGGGCAGCTGGAGTCAGAGAAGCCCCTGTGGTGCAGGCACGGGCTCTGGCACTAAGGAGAGTCTCCGTGGCAAGCTACAAATGCAGCTCCCAAGTACACCCAGCTTCCCATTGCTCCCTTCCTCCCACTGCTGCTTCAGCTCTGCTTCTGGCCATCAATAAAAGCATGTTCAAAATCACTTGTGTCTGCAGCCTTTTTGGGAGCTGGATTCAAACCCTGAGTGTGAGAATGAGGAGATGACTGACATTGTGTCCCGATCCTCGATCAGCACATGTGTGGGGAGTGGCTGTGCTCAGCCTCTGCTGCCGGCTGGCAGGATCACCATTTGGCCACTGGCTGGGATCCAGACTGCCCGAAGCAGCCGATAAATGTGGACCCAACACCGAAAGATCCGTGCAAAGGAAAAAAGGAAGGACTCCTTGCTTGTTTCTTCGAGCTGCTTTAGTTCTTTTCCGCGCAGAAGCAATGCCGGGGCGGCGCCGCGTGGAATCAGCAGTGTGGCACAGGAGTTGTTCTTTCCTGTGGCACGAGCAGCGCCTGTAGGATTGACGGGGGGTAGCACGGTCGGAACGGATGGAGATGAGAGATCTCTGAAGCCAGGTCATGGAACTTGGGGTTTATTGCAAAGGACCTCGGTGCAGGGCCCTGCTGGGAGCTGCCAGCCACAACTCAGAGCAGGCTGAGAGAAGAGAGGGGTAGAGAGGATGAGAGGGTGAGAGAGTAAAAGCATAAGAGAGTAAAAGGGGTAAGAACGTAAAAGGCAAGAGCTAAGAGACAAGAGGTAAGAGCTAAGAGGTAAGAGAGCGAGGTTCTTGTTACAATAAAATAAATCATCTTCTGTGTTGAATATTCTGATTCTCACTAACCAATCAAGTACAACATACAAATCCTATAGCATTTCCATACAGCCTATAAGAATCACTACATTACCATACTGTGATAAATTTTAAACCCTAAAAACTCCTCTTTGGACCCCTTCTGCCAAGCTGTAGGGTCTGCTCTGACCCTTGGGCCTGTCTGCAAGCAGAGGGTGTTGTTTCATCTTCAGCCGGCCACATCATTGTTTTCCCGTTGTTCAGTAACTGAGGGATCTCAAAGCCTGCTTTCATTTCAATCTCGCTTATAGTTTCTATATTCACAAAATCTTTTGCCAGACAATCATATTTATAAGGCTTTCCTGTTTCATCCTCCCCAACAAGCGCCGAAGCGAGGCAGGTGACGCAACACTTGTGGGCAGTGGTAGCACCGGCGGCCGCAGCAATGATCCCTCCCATGGCAGGAGCCATGGCTGCGTGGGCAGCGGGGCTCTCCTGCGGCAGGAGGAGAGCAGCTGATGCCACGTGGGTGTTCTTCTTTCTCGTGGCAGAGAGCGGTGCCGGCTGCAAAGAGCTGCCCCATGCAGGTGCTGGCGGAGCGCAGGTGGAGCACGGAAGCCACGCGGCTCAAAGAGGGGGCAGTGGCAGAGAGTGCACAAAAGAGAAAAACAGTGGCTTTAACGCAAGAGGGGATGGAATCCCGGGAGGGGACTGTCTGGCTAGCTAGGAGGAGTCTGGGGGGACACATGTAAACATAGCCTAGAGCAGGAAAGTCACAGATCCTGGAGGTTTCATTGGCTGGGCTCATGGCCAAAGGAGGGTCATGGAAACAGGGGCTGAGTCCCTTCCAGGCTGTAACACTGAACCAGAGCTGCCAGGGAGGACTCAGAGAGGGCCCAGGAAGGGCTGCTCCCTTCTCATGGGGACACCCTGAGCCTAGTCCTCACCTGAGCTCCAGCTGTGTCTCACCCAGCCCTGCACCTACCCAGGGCACCTGCTGGTCTGGACTGGGCTCACACAATGACTCCCCAGCTGGACCTCTGACTTCCTCATCACCATGGACTTGTCAGATCCCCTAGAACACCAGGGCTGAGGTCAAGAGGCCCCAGCTGGCTTTGTCCCTTAGTGACCCTGACTGGTGGTTTCTGATTTTGCAAGGACATCTCTGATGGCAGTTAGCCCCTCTGATAAAAAACAGGAACTGTGCCTGACCCTGGCCAGCTCTCCCCATTGCTATCAGAGGACAGGGGGGAGAACAAAAAACAAAAAGAAAATAAAACCCAGATAGAATCAGCCCACATGCAGAGTCCCAAGGGCTCTCTCCAAAGGTCTCTGATGGAATATGAACACAACAAACACCCCCTTCCTCTCCCTATGCACTGTGGGTGCTCTGAACCAGCCCAGATCTCTCCAGCTTTTTGAGGAGATTGTGACAAAACCGTAGAGAATGTGTCATGAGCCCCTCACCAAGCCACAGTTTGGGGGTTGTGAGAACAAAAGCAGTAAATGACATGGCCACAGGCAGGCTGAGGTTTCCTGTTGCAGCCCCACATGAAATATATAGAGGTTCTGTACCTGCCATTCTGTACCTGTCTCCTGGCTGACCACAGCTACTGCTTTGGCTCTTCAGGACAGTGGTGGGAGATGCTGCTGCTCCTTCTGCTCACAAATGCTTTTGTCCTTCTGCCCTGGGCTGGGGCTGGTGAGTACACAGAGATGGGACTTAGGAACATGCAAGGGCACAGATGGACTCTGAGCAGTCAATCTCAGGCAAGGCTCCTGCCTCACCTTCTCTCCTGTCTCTACTCTCCTACTTTCCTCTCTCCTCTCATCTCCCAGCTCAGCATGTGCCTGAAGCCAGTGAGGCATTAGAGGCACTAGAGCTGTGCCCTTGATGGCATTTGAGTCATCCAGAGCCAGGGGTGGTCAGACCCCAGACAGTGCTGCTTGTCTTTCTCTCCATTGTGCCCCAGCAATGCTTTGGACAGCCCCAGGAAGGAGAGTTGTTGGGATCACTGGCACCTGGCATTAGAGGATGAGCCTTTCCTTTCATGATGCCCCAAACTTGACAGGACACAGCAGCATATTAACATTTATATTAACATTTATATTTAACATTCATATTAACATTTCCCATCTCTCTTCCAGGAAGGATCATTGGTGGAAGGGAAGCTGTGCCCCACTCCAGACCCTACATGGCTTATTTAAAAACTCAAAATGAGACACACAGTAGTGCGTGTGGAGGGTTCCTGATTCGCCCAGATGCAGTGCTCTCAGCAGCTCACTGTGTGGATAAAAAAGGGTAAGACTCGATTGTTCTTGCACAGGTGATTTTTTCCAGTCTCACACAGTCCCAGGGGGCCTCAGCCCTGCTCTGGGCTGAAACAGTACCCTGTGTCTCTTCAGGCAGAGCAGGGATCTCTGGAGCTGAGCTCTCCTCTGTGAGTGCAGGAATTGTCTGCCTGATTGGTGCTGAGTGTCCTTGGGGACAGGAATGCTCACAGGGGTCTCCAGGGTCATGGTTTCTCCCATGGCTTAGAGCTGCTGCTGGAGAAGGGCTCCAGTGTCTCCCCTGCCCTGCTTCCCTTTGTGCTCAGCACGGGGCAGCTGCCACCTGTGTCAGTGTGGGCTGAGGGATCCTCAGCTGGGCTCTGGAAGGAACCCAGGTGAGAGAGAACAACTTGCTGAGAGCTGCTCTGGGGAGGTTTCTCAAACACCACCTCTCTCCAGCCACCTGCCCTGGGGGCTGTTCCTGTCAATGCAGCTGGAATGTGTTGGTGTTTCCTGGCAGGACAGTGAGGGTCACTGTGACTCTGGGAGCCCACAACATAAGGAGGCAAGAACGGAGCCAGCAGAAGATCCGTGCTGGAAAATGGGTCATCCATCCTCAGTATTTGCATAAAGGCTTCAAAAATGACATTGTGCTGCTGAAGGTATGGCCCAACACATCCTTCCTGCCTGAGGGATCTTCCCCTGCTCAGCTCCCCAAACTCTGAACTTGCTCCTAATCCTTTGCTGGTTCTAACCCCGTCTTCTCTCTGCCTGACAGCTGAAGAAAAAAGCCGAGATCAATGACAATGTGCAATGTATCTCCATTGCCAAGGAAAATGAACGTGTGAGAGTAGGAGATTTATGCACGGTGTCTGGCTGGGGACGGACATCTCTGGACCCACCAGGGAGTGATGTCTTGAGGGAGGTGGAACTGAAGGTGCAAGAGGACAAAATCTGTCAGCGAGTTTCCAGTAACTACCAGCGTCAGTCTATGATCTGTGTTGGTGATGAAAAGGAAGAAAAAGCAACTTACAAGGTAAGTGTTGTTTTGGGCTGCAAGCTTGGGAGGATGTTGGGACTGGAAATTCAGCCTGGTTCTCAGGTGAAAGCCAAAGGACACCAGAATGAACCAGGACCTTCAGAATGATGAGCTGAGGGTCCTCACAGAAGCTCTGAAGCTGATGTGCTCCCTGAACTGGGGTGCATTTTCCAACTATCAGCAACATTTGCTTTTTTACTTACCTGGGGATGTTCTACCCAGCCTAACCAGTGCTTTGGGGTGTAAATTCCTTGTGATATCCTTGCTCATATGGCTTAGGTATTTCCCCATGTCTAACGTTGGTCAATGTTCTTCCTTTGAGTTTTTGACTCTCAGAGAGCCTCCAGGCCTGAACTGTTTCACGGGTGGGCTTAGAGGAGTAGTGAGGCAGCTACAAACGCTGAGAGCTGGGTCTGGAGGGAGGGAGGTGCTTGGAAGAGGAGGTTCTTCACCTGGAGGGAGGGAAGAGGAAACTTGCTGCTTAAGGCAGAGAGAGCTGAGCTGTGGCATGTCTGACCCCTCTCACTCCTTTCATGGCACAGGGTGATTCTGGTGGCCCATTAGTCTGCAATAAGAAGGCTCATGGCATTGTTTCCGGTGGATATGAAAACCCCTTCTTTCCTAAGGCATTCGCCAGGATCTCGCACTTTGAGCCCTGGATCCGTAAGCAGCTGAAGAGGTTTTCACTCCAAGATATTCCTTGCTTTCCATTCTCTGACTAAAACGCTCAGTGCCCCTTCTCCACAATGCATCAAACACCTGCTGGTGCTCAGAAGCTCCCAGGGGCAGCTGAAGTGGAGTCAGAGAAGCCCCTGTGGTGCAGGCACGGGCTCTGGCACTAAGGAGAGTCTCCGTTGCAAACTACAAATGCAGCTCCCAAGTACACCCAGCTTCCCATTGCTCCCTTCCTCCCACTGCTGCTTCAGCTCTGCTTCTGGCCATCAATAAAAGCATGTTCAAAGTCACTTTTGTCTGCAGCCTTTTTGGGAGCTGGATTCAAACCCTGAGTGTGAGAATGAGGAGATGACACTCTGGGAGAACCTGGGCATAGGTGGGACATGCAGGACAGGTCTCAGTCCCTGATTGCCTCTTCCTATGGTGAAAAGACATTTCTGTCAGTTTATCAGGTGGGCAAAGTTTCATGGTTTTTCTATAGGTCTGACATTCTCCTTAGACCTACGGGTCTGGGAGTCCATGCATGCCTATTTCTGGGAGAAATATGAATGGGGCTTTGGGTTACCCCGAATTTATCCAGCGTTTACAGCGCTTTTCTCAGTTCTGAGGCAGAGAGCCCATTTGGTGGGGCACCTCGCCTCGTGTGGGGAGTTACCACCCCCCAGCAGAGCCAGCAGGAGAAGGATCCGAGGACAGAAACTGCTGGTTCCCACCCCCCTGCATCCCAGGTGGGTGAGGCTTTGCCCACGGCTGAGGAGAAGTTGGTTTCTGCTTCTGTGGAGCATGTGCAGCTCCGGCGGCAGCACCGTCTCTCGCTGTTTTGCCCAGGCTGCGAGGCAAGGCGATCGACAGCAGCAGTGAGTGACGGCGGCCTGTCTCAGAGAGGGGCCGTGCCCTCGCTGCTCTCTGCCCGCCTGAGGATGCCCCAGCGGCCACGGAGGGAGATCCTTGGCCAGCTCTGCTGTGCAATTCTCCGTGCCCCCCACTCTGGGAGCGTGCGGACCCGCTCCCACCGCCACTGAGAGAGGCGGCCGGCAGCCCGACACTTAACAGCGTGCCCAGTCCAAGTGCATCGCCGCCGGGAATTGCATTCATGACAACAGTGCAGATGGTGCTGGTGGAGGCCGACCCCGCGTCTATTCTGCCACCTCCTTTACCCCTCCCAGGGCTGAGAGAGACACCCACCGCTCCGTCTGCGGCAGCGCCTGCCCCGCCAGCCCCACAGGCCCCGCTGACTGCTGTGCTGCCTGCCCTGCCGCTTCCACCGTCTCCAGAGCCGCCTGCAGGCCCTGCCCGCGGCCCTGCCGCCCCTCACAGACTGTGGTGTGCTCCTAAGCAATGCTTCAGCCGTGTGACAAACTGTGCTTGCGCTGCTGCTCCCACAACCAGGAGAAGACGTGGTCACCGCCTGTGTGTCTGCAGTGGTTGCTCTCTCTGCATCAAGCCCGGCAGGCAATGCAGCCCCACCGCCCCCGGCGGTCCCACCGCCTTCAGGGACTCTGTCTTCCATGTCAGCGTCTGTGTCGGACCCTGCGACAGGCCTGTCCCTCAGTGGAGGCCGCACAGCTCGACAGCTGATTGCTGAAAACTTTCAAACTCAGTGTTTTTCTGGGACACAGCGTTTGTCGCAGGCCAACTTGTGTTCGGTCGGGGGCTTCTCGCGGGGGTTTGGAATGCCTGACTCCCCCGCCCGTGCACGCCAGTGCCGTGAGGGAGGTGGCTCCCTGAGGTGCTGCCTCTGGCCCCAAGCCTGGATTGGATGGCGGTGGTGCTGAGGGGCAGAAAGCAGGAACACTGTTGTTTGCACCACGGGGGCGAGAGAAACAGCGGAAAGGGAGCGTTGTTCGCTTCTTCTGGGGAAAGACGACTCCCAGATCCCGGATGGAGATCCCCGGGAAAACTTCTCCTTCCCAGCGGCCAGCGTGCACCAGTGGTTCTGGGGGGAGGAGGTGTTCGGTCACTCCTGCTGCCAAGGCACTGGCAGCATGGTGGGGAGGGGCTGTGAGCACAGAGATCCCACCCTGCAGGCCGGGTCTGGGCCGTTTGGGTCATTTCTCTGGGCCGGGGCCAGCACCGCGCCCGCTGCCAGGTTTGGGGGCTTTGATCTCCCTAACCGAACCTGGGCCACCGTTCTGTGGGCCGGGTCTGGGCTTCCTGGTCCATCCACGAGGACTGAGGCCCACACAGGGTCCTAAAACCCTCTGCTGCTGCTGATCATTCTACGTTAAAAAGAAAAAAAATATATATCTATCTATGTATGTATGTATATAAAAGGGGGGAAGAGCTATCAGCTCAAAGTATTCAAAGCCATGAATCAGCCTCAGCCCAAGTGGTTCAATTAAGGGCTGTGGCCACGGCATTCCAGAAATTTTCTCAATATTGGTAGATAATTTTCAATGGGTTTTTATCAATGGACTTTTAATCACGTTGATTTTCTTTAGCAGTTCTTTGTTTCAGGATTCTGCAAGTCTGTTTCATGACCAAAAGGACCTTTCAGGGATGTCAAAGAGCAACATCTCCAGTCAATGGACTTTCTCCTGAAACTCAGCTGTTTGGACTTGAAACAATGAACAATTCTTTACATTGTCTTTGGCATTTTCTATATTGTAAGCCTTGCTTTAGTGATATGATAGAAGTTGATGTTCTACAGGTAAAGAATCTCCTTGATCATTCCCCATCAGCAATTGATTGAGGTTTTGATTGGCAATGGATAAACCTCTTGAGAGGTGTTTGTTCTCTCTTCTGCAAGGGCCCAGGAGAAGAATTACAAACACAGTCTCTTTTTAGTTTAATTCTACAAAAAGGGTGAAATGTCACTGTCATATTTTCTGGAAAAATCCCTTCAGCAGGATTTCTTCTCCTTGGAAGCTGAGAAGCCTCAGAGAAAATGGAAAACAATATTATCTCATTTGCTTCTCCTGTGTTTTGCTTCTTTGGAATGTGGTTGGAGATTGTTTATCCAACATGTGAATTGTTTTGACTTAATGACCAATCACGGTCAGGCTGTGTTGGACTCTGAGGAGAGAGTCACGAGTTTTTAATTAATATCTTGTTAAGCCTTCTGCAGGTATCCTTTCTTTATTCTTTAGTAGAGTTTTAGTACACCATTCTTTAATATAATATAGTAACATAAAATAATAAATGAGCCTTCTAAGAACATGGAGTCAGATTCATCATTTCCTCCCCACGATGGGGACCCAGAAAATACCACACTGCACCTGCCCAGGGCACCTGCTGGTCTGGACTGGGCTCACAGAATGACTTCCCAGCTGCACCTCAGACTTTCTCATCACCATGGACTTGTCAGACTCCCCAGAACACCATGCCTGAGGTCATGAGGCTCCACTGGCCTTTTCACTTAGTGACTGATTGGTGATTTCTGATTTCCCAAGGACATCTCTGATGGCAATTAGCCGCTCTGATAAAAAGCAGGAACTTTGCCTGTCCCTGGCCAGCTCTCCCCATTCCTATCAGAGGATGGGGGGAGAACAAAAAACAAAAAGAAAACAAAATCCAGACAAAATCAGCCCACATGCAGGGTCCCAGGGGCTCTCTCCAAAGGTCTCTGATGGGATATGCACTTATCAAACATGCCTTTCCTCTCCCTGTGCTCTGAACCAGCCCAGATCTCTCCAGCTTTTTGAGGAGATTGTGACAAAAGTGCAGAGAACGTGTCATGAGCCCCTCACCAAGCCACAGTTTGGGGGTTGTGAGAACAAAAGCAGTAAATGACACGGCCACAGGCAGGCTGAGGTTTCCTGTGTCAGCTCCTCATGACATATATAGAGGTTGCCATGCTGTACTTGTCTCCTGCCTGGCCACAGCTACTGCTTTGGCTCATCAGGGAGATGCTGCTGCTCCTTCTGCTCACAAATGCTTTTGTCCTTCTGCCCTGGGCTGGGGCTGGTGAGTACACAGAGATGGGACTTAGGAACATGCAAGGGCACAGATGGACTCTGAGCAGTCAATCTCAGGCAAGGCTCCTGCCTCACCTTCTCTCCTGTCTCTACTCTCCTACTTTCCTCTCTCCTCTCATCTCCCAGCTCAGCATGTGCCTGAAGCCAGTGAGGCATTAGAGGCACTAGAGCTGTGCCCTTGATGGCATTTGAGTCATCCAGAGCCAGGGGTGGTCAGACCCCAGACAGTGCTGCTTGTCTTTCTCTCCATTGTGCCCCAGCAATGCTTTGGACAGCCCCAGGAAGGAGAGTTGTTGGGATCACTGGCACCTGGCATTAGAGGATGAGCCTTTCCTTTCATGAAGCCCCAAACTTGACAGGACACAGCAGCATATTAACATTTATATTAACATTTATATTTAACATTCATATTAACTTTTCCCATCTCTCTTCCAGGAAGGATCATTGGTGGAAGGAAAGCTGATGCCCACTCCAGACCCTACATGGCTTATTTAGAAATTAAAAATGGGAGAAACACTACTGCGTGTGGAGGGTTTCTGATTCGCCCAGATGCAGTGCTCTCAGCAGCTCACTGTATGGATAAAAAAGGGTAAGACTCCATTGTTCTTGCACAGGTGATTTTTTCCAGTCTCACACAGTCCCAGGGGGCCTCAGCCCTGCTCTGGGCTGAAACAGTACCCTGTGTCTCTTCAGGCAGAGCAGGGATCTCTGGAGCTGAGCTCTCCTCTGTGAGTGCAGGAATTGTCTGCCTGATTGGGGCTGAGTGTCCTTGGGGACAGGAATGCTCACAGGGGTCTCCAGGGTCATGGTTCTTCCCATGGCTTAGAGCTGCTGCTGGAGAAGGGCTCCAGTGTCTCCCCTGCCCTGCTTCCCTTTGTGCTCAGCACGGGGCAGCTGCCACCTGTGTCAGTGTGGGCTGAGGGATCCTCAGCTGGGCTCTGGAAGGAACCCAGGTGAGAGAGGACAACTTGCTGAGAGCTGCTCTGGGGAGGTTTCTCAAACACCACCTCTCTCCAGCCACCTGCCCTGGGGGCTGTTCCTGTCAATGCAGCTGGAATGTGTTGGTGTTTCCTGGCAGGACAGTGAAGGTCACTGTGACTCTGGGAGCCCACAACATAAGGAGGCAAGAACGGAGCCAGCAGAAAATCCGTGCTGGAAAATGGGTCATCCATCCTCAATATTCCCGTAAAGACGGGAAAAATGACATTGTGCTGCTGAAGGTATGGCCCAACACATCCTTCCTGCCTGAGGGATCTCCCCCTGCTCAGCTCCCCAAACTATGAACTTGCTCCTAATCCTTTGCTGGTTCTAACCCTGTCTTCTCTCTGCCTGACAGCTGAAGAAAAAAGCCGAGATCAATGAGAATGTGCAATGTATCTCCATTGCCAAGGAAAATGAACGTGTGAGAGTAGGAGATTTATGCACGGTGTCAGGCTGGGGCTGGACATCTAAGGCAGGGGACATGAGTGATGTCTTGATGGAGGTGGCACTGAAGGTGCAATATGCAGAAATATGTGAGCAGCTTTCCAACAACTTCCAGTGTCAGTCTATGATCTGTGTTGGTGATGAAGAGGAAGAAAAAGCAACTTACAAGGTAAGTGTTGTTTTGGGCTGCAAGCTTGGGAGGAGTTGGGACTGGAAATTCAGCTTGGTTCTCAGGTGAAAGCCAAAGGACACCAGAATGAACCAGGACCTTCAGAATGATGAGCTGAGAGTCCTCACAGAAGCTCTGAAGCTGATGTGCTCCCTGAACTGGGGTGCATTTTCCAACTATCAGCAACATTTGCTTTTTTACTTACCTGGGGATGTTCTACCCAGCCTAACCAGTGCTTTGGGGTGTAAATTCCTTGTGATATCCTTGCTCAGATGGCTTAGATATTTCCCCATGTCTAATGTTGGTCAATGTTCTTCCTTTGAGTTTTTGACTCTCAGAGAGCCTCCAGGCCTGAACTGTTTCACGGGTGGGCTTAGAGGAGTAGTGAGGCA
Organism: Camarhynchus parvulus; assembly: GCF_901933205.1. NCBI lineage: Eukaryota > Metazoa > Chordata > Aves > Passeriformes > Thraupidae > Camarhynchus > Camarhynchus parvulus. The sequence goes on from NW_022148368.1 coordinate 18,199, forward strand.
GCTACAAACGCTGAGAGCTGGGTCTGGAGGGAGGGAGGTGCTTGGAAGAGGAGGTTCTTCACCTGGAGGGAGGGAAGAGGAAACTTGCTGCTTAAGGCAGGAGAGCTGAGCTGTGGCATGTCTGACCCCTCTCACTCCTTTCATGGCACAGGGTGATTCTGGTGGCCCATTAGTCTGCAATAAGAAGGCTCATGGCATTGTTTCTCATGGATATGAAGACTGCCTCTTCCCTGAGATATTCACCAGGATCTCGCACTTTGAGCCCTGGATCCAAAAGCAGCTGAAGAGGTTTTCACGCAAGGCAATTCCTTGCTTTCCATTCTCTGACTAAAATGCTCATTGCCCCTTCTCCACAATGCATCAAACACCTGTTGGTGCTCAGAAGCTCCCAGGGGCAGCTGGAGTCAGAGAAGCCCCTGTGGTGCAGGCACGGGCTCTGGCACTAAGGAGAGTCTCCGTGGCAAGCTACAAATGCAGCTCCCAAGTACACCCAGCTTCCCATTGCTCCCTTCCTCCCACTGCTGCTTCAGCTCTGCTTCTGGCCATCAATAAAAGCATGTTCAACGTCACTTGTGTCTGCAGCCTTCTTGGGAGCTGGATTCAAACCCTGAGTGTGAGAATGAGGAGATGACACTCTGGGAGAACCTGGGCATAGGTGGGACATGCAGGACAGGTCTCAGTGCCCAAATGCTCCCCTTGTCTCCATCAGCCCCTTGCAGTCCAGCCAGCAGGCACAGCCTGTATAGAACATTTATCCAGCCTTTCAGAAACAGAGGCATCTCCACATGCAAGGGGAGATCAGTTGGGTTTTTAGCACCAACCTGAAACCCTCTTAGATGCTTAGACAGACCGAAGACCAGCCAGCCTGTTTACACCCTGTCTCCCCTTCAATCTCCTTGAACCCCAGATGAAGCATTTTCTTTACACCTGTAAAATGCCTGTGGGTAGAATTGGAAATTTTCTCTCACTGGATCAGCTTATCAGACCTGACTTGGCCAGGAGGTGCCCTTGTGGTGATGGGATAGAAAATGTCAAATATGGCTGAGGCCAAAGCTGCATTGCAGAGACAAGCCTGGTCACTTGTGTGAGGAACAGTTGCATTATTGCCCCCGAACAAAGAATAATTAGCATTGACTCCATGATTGCAGAAGGCTGATTAATCACTTTATTGTTACTACATTATACTATACAATACTTATAAGAAGAAACTCATGGCCTTTGCCCGACATTTATGACACACATGTGGATCCAACTGCTCAGTCAATCTAAACAACCATCACTAGTGGTCAATTAAGAAACCACCTTTTGGTAAACAATCTCCATAACATATTCCACATGTGCACAACAACAGGAGTAGCAAGTGAAGATAAGAACTTTTTCTCATTTTCCCTGAGTTCTCCCACAGCCCCTCACAGTCTCCCAGGAAAATCCTGGGAGAGAGCCGTGTCTGCCCAGAGGACAGGTGATTATCACATTGCATTTCTTTTAAGCATTTTTTCCTGATAATTTATCTAAGAAGGCACAGAATGTACCCCCAGCAAGTTTGCTGCTGATGGAGAGCTGGAGGGAGTGAGTGATATACCAGAAGGCAGTTCTGTCATTCAGTGGGACCTTGACAGGATGGGCAAAGAGAAACCTAAAGAGGTTCAACAAGGACAAGTGTAGGGTCCTGCACTGGGGGAGGAATAACCCCAAGTACCAGGCTGGGGGCTGACCTACCAGAGAGCAGCTCTGCAGAGAAGGACCTGGGGGTTTTGGTGGGTGAGTTGCCCATGAGCTGGCAGTGTGCCCTTGGCACCAGGAGGGCCAAAAGCATCATGAGATGCATCAGGAAGAGTGTGGCCAGAGGGTCCAGGAGGGGATCGTGCCCCTCTGCTCGGCTCTGGTGAGGCACACTTGGGGTGCTGTGTTCAGCACCACCAGCTTCATTGACTGGCTTAACCCTGGCCTGAGGTGGGTCCATAGTCACACCCTCTGGAACTGTGTCTGGTGTCAGAGCAGTGTGAAGGCAGCCCTTGGTCTGTTCTCATGGTGGTCACTGTGCTGAACACCACATCCCTGCTCACCACCACATCCCTGCTCACCACCAGTTCCCTTTCCTGCTCTGGTGGTATCACCCCAACTTTGTGCTGCAACCACTGTAGCCCTCCCCACCCTGAAGACACTGTCTGCAAAACACTGGTCATGCACAGGAAACCTTGCATGCAGATGGTCACCAGAGCATGAACTGGAGCTGTTTTCTACTGTGCTGCACACTGACACTGCCCTAGAGTCACACAAAATGATTGAGGTGGGAAGGAACCTTCATTTGTTGTCTGGTCCAATGCCCCTGCTCAAGCATGGCCACCTAAAGCACCAATTGCTCAGGACCAGTTCCAGGTGTTTTTGGAACATCTCCAAGCATGGAGACACCACAACCTCTCTGGCCAAGCTGTACCTGTGCTTGGTCACCCTCACAGATAAATGTGTTTGCTGATGCTCAGGCAGAGCCTCTCTGTTTCAGTTTGTGCCCATTGCCTCTTGTCCTGTCACTGCCCACCACTCTGAAATGAACCTGTATTTCTCCTACTTCTATCCTAGCTTCAGAGATTTATATCCATGAATAATGTCCCACCACAACCTGCCCTTTCCAGGGTAAAACCTCAGCTGTACCAGGCATTCCCTGTAGGAGAGATGTTCCAGTCCCTCCATCATCTCCAGGCCACTTTGTTGAACTCTTCCCAGCACATCTGTCGCTTTTACTGGGAGCTCAGAACCCCCAGTACTCCAGGTGCCATCTCATTAGTACTGAGTAGAAGGGAAGCATCACCTCCCTCAAGCTATTGGAAACAGCATCCCAGAATAATTTCAGTAGTAAGGGATCATCCAATTCATCCCCTATGCAATGAGCAGGGACATTTTCTGCTACACCAAGTTACTCAGAGCCCCATCCAACCTGACCCTGAATGTTTCCAGGGATGGGGCATCTAAAGGTCTCTGGGCAGCCCATTTAATTGTTTTGACACCCTCATCATCAAAAATTTCTTTCTTATATCTAATGTAATAATTAAGATGCTAATCATCTTCTTTATATATATTCTAATAACTAAGTGGTTTATCTATTTTCTTTTAATTTAAAAGAATAATTTTATTTTATTAGCCTTGCAGTGTTGCAGCAGGCCCCAGTACAGACACAACTCATCTTGATCACCAGGTAGATATTCAGTTCTTCCTAATTAATTGTTTAAATATTTCTCATTCTAATTGTGCTTGAAAATTTCTATCACCTGTCCATCTCCCCACTGAGCCAGTTCTTTTCAGGGTTCATGTCCTGGGAAAACTGGAGCGCAGAGGGATCAGAGTAAAATACATGACATTATTTGTTAATTAAGATTTTTTTCTTTCGTTCATTAAAAAAGGCCTTGAAAGCCTTTTGCAATGGTGATGAATATTGCTTCTGTCTCTGTGTATAATTAGTACAGCAGGTAAAGGTGGTGCTAATTAGGGCAGAGAAAGGCTTTACAAACAAAGCTTTTGGCACTTCTGTGGGTTGCAGTAACAGGAGAAGAGGCTGGAATAAGAATTGTCTTATTGCCAGCACATGAATCAAACTTTGACTCAGGTCTCTCCCTGCTTGGTCCCAAAGATACTTTCCTCTCTCTGCCTGATTCCCACCAGGGTATAAACAGGACTAATTCCCTATTAAAATGTTTCCATTTCCATTCTGCCTGTCACACGTAATTAGAACAAAAGACAAACAGAAATTAAGCTGTAGGTATTCACTGAAACACCGCTGGGAGCTCCCTAATTAACCACACAATGCTTCCAGCACAGGAACAACCACAGAGCTCATTATGGCTGTCAGCTTTTTAATGAGCCCCTGCAGGACTGTGGTGCCACCTCCCAGTTCCTCGTGGCTGTGGCACAATCTGGCAAGGTGCCTTGAGGAAATAACAAGGCAGGAGCAGGAACAAACTTACTGGGAGCTTTAATAGAGCCCCGTGCGAGGTGAGAGAGTTGGACAAAGTGTTCCCAGTAGGGCTCATTAGAGCACAGACTCACAGACTTTGATTACAGACATCTCAGCAAGCCTCAAACGTCCCCTGCACCAACCTTCCCTCTCAGAAGTCAAAGAGCAGGGCCCAGGCAGTGCCAAGGTGGTGCTTTCTGTCAGCATCACCCCCAGGCAGGGCAAAGGAAATGCCACGGACACAAAGCTGCTCTGCCAAACCACGGGCAGAGGCAGAGCCTGCTCTGCAGGTGTCAGCTGCAGGGGTGAGCTCAGACACTGTCACTGCAACAGTGTGGCTGCAAGAGTGACTGCGACAGACTGACTGCAACAGTGTGATTGCGACAGAGTGGCTGCAACACTGTGGCTGCAACACTGTGGCTGCAACACTGTGATTCCAACAAAGTGAATGCAACAGTGTCACTGCAACAGTGTGACTGCAACACTGTAACTGCAACATTGTCACTGCAATGCAGTCACTGCAACAGTGTGACTGCACCACTGAGACTGCAACACACACAGTCACTGCAACACTGTGATTGCAATGCACAGTGACTGCAACAGAGTGACTGCATCACTGTCACTGCATCACTCACTGCAACACTGACTGTATCACACACTGCCGACCCCTTTGGACCCAGCAGCCCCCCCAGCTGCCAGCTCCCTCCCTGCACCCCGCTCTGGGTGAGCCCTGCATTCAAACATGCAGGTTTAAATGCAGCACCCCAGGCCCTGTCCTCTGTCCCATCAGAGCTTCAGCACATCCCTCTCTGTTCTGTGAGATAAACCTTAAGGAGGATGCTGGTAAGTTCTACATGTCTGTAGAACTCGTGTTAACTTTGGCCTAGAAAAGAAAAATTTTGAAGTTCACATTAATGGCTGAAAACAGCTGAGATGTCAATTACAAACTAATATGAATATGAAATGTCTAAAAGTGTGGAACCAGTTAAGAGTTACCACATGTAATTTAATTTTTGAAAAAATACGCCCACTTGCAGCTGTGTAGCATTCATATCCACTGAGACAATCCTAGTCACGTTGATATAGTTACTTTAAACAAGAGATTGGCTTGTTCCCTCTGAATTTGATTCATTCATCTTTAGACCTCTCTTTAGCTGTCTAAAAAAAATATTCCTTAAATCTAAAAATTCAGCTGTCCTTAACAACTCTGACAGAGTGAAATGGGACACTGCGTAGGAGTGGGATTGCAATCAGCTGATTTGGGGAATCACTGCTGAGATGAAATCTGAACTGGACACCCAGGCAACTGGTGCAATTCATAAAGAGAGAATCCTTTCCCACGGATCATCCTCACTTTGTGCAGTTAAAGTTGCTCAGATTAGCCAATTTGATAGTAAAAAGTCAAGGGTAAGTGTCACAGGCTCTGAGGGCTAAAAATTTAATGAGAAGTTTTCCTCAAGTACATTATTTTCTTTCATTGTCTTCTAGGGGAAAAAATGCTTACAGTTCCCTAAGCTTTAGGAATTATTCACATTTCTTGACTACTTTGCTCAGAATATCCTTCACTTCTCTCTTTGTTAGCCTGTAGATGAGCAGTGGAGCCACAATAGTGTAAAAAACTGAGATTATTCAGTACTGTGAGAGTCCTAGTTGTTGGCACATGTCAGGCTGTAATTATACCCATGGGAAAACACACAGTAAGGAATCACCATTTGAGGGGGTTTGGGAAACTTTGGGAAAGAACACTCTCATCCTTGCATAGGTTTATTGTTTTGCCATCATTAGAGACCTTGGATGTTCAACCACAATCTCACTGCCCAGGAGACTGGGGATATGTCCAGACTTGGAGTGAAGAACCACTCAAGGAAAAGTGGAAAGGACCATTCCAAGTTCCTCTGACTATCCACACAGCTGCAAAAATTACTGGTGGAGATTCCTGGATTCACAATACACAGCCAAAGCCAGCCCCAAACCTGGAAATGCCTTCACAGCTAAGACTGAAACAAAATGTTCCATGAACTGTGCTTGGGATCAAGGATTATTGTACTTGAGATCAAGGATTATCTCTACTGAATTAGAGGAATTCTGTTGATGGGTTCAGTATGTATGGTAGTGATTGTAAACACAGCTTTGTGGAAGCTGAAGTTCTGAAACTGAAAATATTAATAAGAATGGTATTTCTTTGACAATATTAATAAGAATGGTAGTTGCTTTGTGGCTTGGTAGCTCAATGTGATCTCTGTAGCCAGTGAAGAACCCACATGCACGGACCATAACCCTCCCCACCCACCCTGTGCGCTGGGGACAGTGCTGGAGTACTCTGGAATGAATGAATACACTTGTTTATTCAGGTGTTTAGTATTTAACTTTGTTTCTCACAATCTAAACTATCTTAGCTGGCAATAAATTACATTGGTTATCCCCAAAACCAGTGTGTTTCACTCCTGGTAGAAACTGGCAAACCATCTCTCTGTATTTATCTCAATCTATGAGAGTTTTTGTTTCTGTTTTTCCTCTTTTCCCACTGTGGGGTGGAAGGTCTGAGTGGGAATTTGGTTACTCACTAAGGCTAACCCATCCCAGCAAGGGGGGAGATGCTGAGGCAAAGCTGACACCAGGTAACAGGAGATTAGAAAATCCTTTCTGTGCTGGCATATTTTCATTGCCAACAGGAGGAGTTACATAACATCTACAAAGCACAAACCATTTGAAATCAGCATGTCTAATTCACAACACAGAGGTTGCACCTGGGAAACAATTCAGATACTTGGATGGGCTATTCCACTGTCACCATCATATTTTCTGGAAAAATCCCTTTACCAGGATTTCTCTCCTGGGAAGCTGAGAAGCCTC